>NW_028301552.1:6102500-6227500 GCF_042242905.1 Orbicella faveolata | reverse complement strand
ATTACAAGCGTTACCCCGATAACATTCATACTCACTATATCAATAAATCACTCTGAAACAAAACAAAACTAAACAATACTAACTGCTTCCATCGTCTTAAAATATCGCATTGGTGGACAAATTGCGTGGTGTACCGGTGTCTGTACCTCAAAAACATACTTCCTTTTCACTACAACTATCCGATTAGCAATCCAGTTTGTGTTTTTTTCTTGTATGTGTGTAACATAATAACGAGAAACGAGAGTTTCAATCGTAAAACTCTATTTTCGTACAAGCCAGCAATTGAAATGTTGCAAATGCCACATTTTGTTGCGATGCAGCGAATTTTGCGAAAATTTTACCGCCGTATTTACATTAACAATGGGTCAATTTTGAACTTTACTCTGATTGGATATTACCTCCACTATTTAAATAGTTCACCCGCTGAACTGAAAACAATACCGTTTCGTTTCTGAGAAAACGAAACAAAATTAATTCCACCAACGTGTAAAATCAGTCATGCTTCTCCTTTCGCCGTCATTTTGTTTGTTTAATAAATTTTTCCAGAAGCAATTAAAGAACTTAATTGATATAACGAACTGACGCTAAATGTAAGGAAAAAGTGTCGTATAAAGCAAAAGCCATACATGATATGATCTTGTTACGCTTGATCGAGATCGCATCAAACGGAACATTTGCATAAAACAAGGACTGAATATCCTATCATTTCTCAGCCAACTGAATAGCCGGCAACTCTAGATCAGTCTGTTGATCAAATTTATATTGGCGATGCAAACTACGTCTTTTTTAGGTTATCCTTGTGTTTTCTGTTTTCTTAATGTCAGCGATGGACAGCCTACTAGCCTGAGTCCGGAGAAGAAAAGGTAATAAATTCACTGAAATTCTGTTGCTTATTTGAATAATTAATTGACGCTAGATATGAGATCTAAAGCGGTGACTATTGACGACTATTCGTCACTATTCGCCACTTTTCGCGACTGTTCCCCACTATTCGTACTATTCGAGACTATTCGCTATTCGCGACTATTCGCTATTCGCTCTTCGGGTTTTCCAGACACCCAAATGATATATCAAACAAAGATTCTCGTCTTACACCCGCTTTCAGTGTTACATGCCATCTTTCGACATGCTATGTAACCTGACCTACGTCAAAATGTAAGCACAAGCGGCTTCTTTACGGTCGAACTCGACTTTTAATCATGAAGGATGGATTTATTTGACATCAAACTAAGGCTAGGAGCATCAAGAAAACATTCTGTGAGGGATAAATCGACTGCTTTGAATGTTTACATCTTTCGAATATTATCGGAGCGGTAGCGGCCAAATTCTACCAGAAGTCACTACTGAAATCCAATCGACTACACGAAAATCGTTTGAATTATCCCGTAAATCGGGAGTCCACAATCCTCTTCATTCATTTGAGGTCAGTAATTATCATATACTTGTCATTTGTTCCGCTAATAACCGGAAAAATTGCTAGTTTCACAGGTAAACGGTATTTCAGCCGTTTACATAGCATGTCGAAAGATGGAATGTCGAGAGAGGTCGAGTTAACGGACCAAAATCGGGGAAGACAATTTCAAGAAGTTAAAATATATTAAAGTAACCTAAGTAATCCAAATTTTCATTGGCGGCGCCAACAGAAGCACGCATACATAATCGTAAACATAACAATCCAAACAAGTAGCTGGAAAACATAACAGTAAGCAACGAATGAACGAGAGCTTCTTTTCATATATCTTCTCTTTCGCTTAAGCTTACGCTTCTGTCACTAATAAAAAAAAAAGACGCCAAAAGGAAAGCTATGAAGATATTAGATTACAGGACATTGTAACCTAATGACGTTAAGAAACCAGTACCTTCTAAAATGTTCTTCGAGGCATTCTTTACAAAACCTGTGACCGCATCTCGTTAAAAGCGGTTCCTTGAGCGGCAAATGACATATCAAGCACTGCAAATCATCTTCAACTGCACTCACAAAGTCCTCGTCATAACCCGAAGGTAGCTGATTTCTTGCTGCTTCCGCCATGTTGTAAATTGAAAGTGAAAGCTTCCTGGGGTCAAACTAAACCCTACGTAAATCATGACCTCAAGCAGCGGGAGCTGGCAGCGAGGCCTGGAACCGAGTTTCTATGATCACCCCAGTAAAGAAATTTGGCCGAACTAGACTAAGTACTGATTCGCGGGAAAGAAACATGGCGGATTTCCGTAAGCGGAAAGCGTTTGTAAAGTGTTGTAAACGTTTTGCTTGTTTCAGGTTCAAACATCTAAGGAAAAGTTCTAGTTGCCCTACATCTAAATTCTGGACATTTCGAGGGAGCGGGGATAAATATTGCACTGTAAGCATGCGAGCGGGAACTCCACTAGGAAGCAATGTGGATGTTTATTTCAGTGTGAGGCAGATTGCAGTCATCACGGTGTAATATTTCATTCGAGCATTCTTTTGTGTGTGTAGTAGTGTAATATCGACGGATAAACTGAAGTATTTCTGTATTTCTGGACTCCAACTTCGCGAGCCTTCTGTTTGTACTCAATTAACTGACCGGGTTATACAGAGTTATAGCACGTTTTATAGTGAGAACAGTAGGTACGGCGCTTTTCTATTACGTTAAGTTGAGGATTTTGCCTGTCACCTAATAACTTTTCATAAAAGAGGTCTGTTTCAGTTTCAGATAAACCATCTGGCATTATTTACCAATGTGAATACTGGATAGGTTCCTCGGGAGAATTGAGAATCATCACCATCTCTTTGGTCCATATCTGATACTAATAATTTATGTTTTTGTTTCTTCATAATTACTCTCAGACATTTGTTTTGATCTTCTGGACTTAACTGTTTAAATAATGGGCCCCATCAAGTAGTTGTGATAGAGACTGCGCAGGAAGTTTCACTTTACTACCTCACTTTGTTGCCTTTTCTGTAGTCCCTGGCACAATGTTTTTATGCTGCCTCTGAAACAGTTTTCAAACGGTTAATGGTCCTCTATTGCACCAAGATTTGCCATTTGAGACAAGTACTAGCTATTTAAGACTGCATTCATCTGACTTTATTTTAGCCTTCCTTATTGTCTTATTTAACTGTCCTTTCATTAAAGGAAGTAGCTTTTGATTGCCAACACGTTAGGCCAAATTTGATTTGCTTAAATCCTTACTCATCTCTTTGCCTTAAAGAAATAAAACAAATATCCCTTGCAAATGATACAACTTCTTGATATTCTCCAAAACCTTGGAGCCAAGTATCAAAATTGGCCTAATTCAACATTGTGGAGGTTCTGTTGACTCGGGTTTGTCCAGTTTTCTGGATAAATAATCGTTTTGCTTGTCTACCTCATTACTAGCCAGCACACAAATACAGGTAACATGGCTCATTTGCCTTCTCTGGGTCTATTTCATATCTGCCTTTACAGATGAATGTATGGCAGCCCTATTTTGACATCCAGAAGTATGACAGAGTTTTCTTCCACCACACAAATAAAACTGATGTTTATTACCAGTACAAATTATGCCAAAGTATGTAAGCAGAAGCTGCTTTCTTTATTTCCACAGGCCAAGAAATTGTAAATAGCTTGTAAATGAAATACCTCGACATAGTAAAAGTTCGCATTGAGTCTGTGCCCAGCAATTCCATTTTGGACATTCCCATGCAGAAGCTCAAGAAGGAAAATGCTTTCAAATTTGAGACTTCAAACTGGTACTGAACATTAAGGAATGGAGGTTTCCAAAAACATTTCTATCACTCGATTGCATCATTGAAACATGCAAATCTTGCTGGGTGACCTGTAACTGCATTCAAGTTTCATGATTTAAATCACTCGTAGAAGGACTTCAAACTCAACGTATCACAGACGAAACATAAAGTAAATGCAGTGTTTCATAAGTAAATTAAGACGGATGAAACTGTAGATAGAAAAGCTTATTTAATGTAAGCTCAAATTTAAATATACAACTCTGAACAGTTCGGAAATATTTCAGACTTACATTCAGAGGCTTCGCGATATATGATGGCAGACATGAAACAGTTCGACATCGCCATTTTCCACAGAAATTAGAGAATAATAATTGCAAAGGAAATCTTCTCTTTCGTCGGTGTGAAGATTGGAGGTAATGAGCTTTAAAATTTCCACAGCAAAATAAAAGTAGCCTACAATGCTATATAGTTATCTTCCAGATACAGCAACCAAGAATGTAAATTTCACCGCGCTCAGAAGAAAAAAAGTGTCAGGCTGAAACTTGTCGCTAATCCGAATAATTCTAATTCTCTTAGTCCTGACGGTCTAAGAGTTGTTGCTAAAAAGCACCAAGAGCGAATAGAAAAATTATCGAGTCGAAGGCAAATCCTGGACAGAAATGGCGGCGAAACCCAGCGTTCCTTCACGTTATGTTCGCGTTTTCCGCATGCTCGCTACGGTTGTCAAATGATTGACAGATTTCTTTACTGGGACGATCGTAAAAACCAGAAAGGCGGCGAGATCAAAGGTAGCTACCAGCCCCCGCACCCCCGCCCCGACCTCAAGTATTGAAAAAAGTTGATTGCGTTACAATCTCACGTAAGTTGTTTATGTATCTCCTAGTTGAGTCATAATTGTGTTCGTAAAGAAAATGTAAGAGCAGAAAAAAAAGGTTCAGAGAAGGCAACTAAATAAGAATCTTTTCTTTTCTCACTAGTTCAATTTTTCCATGTTAATTATTTCGTATAATCCCTCAGTTTTTGTTTTCACTCATGCGGGCTGATCGAAAGCTTATAAATCGCGCGATCTTCGACAATTTTTCGAGCCAGGCCATCTTATGAGGCTTATTCTTCAAGTAAAGCGCTTGTCTACAGCGATTAAAAAAACAACCGAAAACATGTATGCCTGGATTCATGAGAACAGTGCTAAAGAAATCGCGTCTTGCAAAAGCGTCCTCTTAAGTAGATGTTACAAAAATTAAAAGGAATGTCAGGCTTTTTTTCTCCTCCACTCTCTTATTTTTCACATCTTATGCTTCGATCCTCCTCCAAAAACCTCTTGAAAGTACCACCTGTCAAGTTAATAGGCTATGGTCATAGGTGTTTCTCTTTTGTAGCACCTAGCCTATGGAACTCTCTTCCGAACAATATAAGAGGGAGCGGCTCGCTATCAGATTTTAAGACTTGTATAAAGACATATCTTTTTAACAAATTTTATAACTAGACTTTTGGTTAGTTAGTTAATTAGTAGATTAGATAGTTTAGCTAGTTAGTTAGTCAGCCACTTAGTTAAGTTGGTCAGTTTTTATTTAAAGGTTTTAATGATTCCTAGTTTTACTTTCATTTTTACAGCTTAACTATTTTATTTGTTAGTAATTTTTTATCACTAATGTAAATTTTTAATGTAAATTTTATTTTTAATAACATTTTTTACTGTAAAGCGCCATGAGCCATGGATATGGCGCTATATAAATCTATTATTATTATTATTATTATTATTATTATTATTATTATTATTCTCTCTCTCTCTCTCTCTTTTTTTCTTTTCGTCGCTTGGCGTGATTTTAAGGCCCCTAGGAGTCGTGAAATCAAGTGCATATGGGTGATTTGGTTCAAAGTATTGACACGGTTTTTATAAATCCAGTCATGTACTATCTTATGATAGCCTCAAGTGATTATGGATCACGGATTTCATATATAGATTCTTAACGATATTTTCTCTTTTTTATCCGGTCATGAAATATTCGCGTTCAGTATTGCTGTAAGTAGCTGGTTTCTTTTTTAGTCTGGGATTTTTGTCTTTAAAAAACCTCTTTGGGGAAGATAAAAAAGGAAATGGATAGTATGTAGATAATTAAGTATGTATGTGAAACAAAGTTTGACAGCTGTGTACTTGATCAATGTCCATTGTTCACAATCATCAGTAGAAATGTAAAATTCACCCTTAGGTTCATTACAGAAATAAAAACGCCGTGTTTTCTCGTAAGGAAAGTCTGTGAAACAACCAAGCATTTTTACTTAGTAGCTAAGTGACCAAGCGTCAGGTTCAAATTTCTGACACACCCGGAAGGCGACGGTCGAAAAATTACTGTTATAACTGACAATTAGCATTACTGTTATTGTGAGTAACGGTCCGTCACCCTCCATGTGTGTAAGGAATTTGAACCTGAGGCTTTATAACTTAGCTTTCTTGCAACGGTTTGGTTAACACGAAAAACCTAAAACGCCTCTGTCGAAGTGTCTCGACGAAAAAGTCTTTAGAGATTGGCGACCTTTAATTCCCTTTCCGTGAAGATGGATTTCTGATGAAGAGCAAGAATGGGTAGCAGAATTGTCGTTTGTGTTCCACGTGAATCAGAGCCCTTGAGGGGATTTTACGGCCGCTTTCCGTCAAGCGGCCCGCTCGGCGTTCGGCTCGAGTACCCAACCTTAAAAAAATTTTCAAAGAGAGCTAGGGCAAACGGTGGAACTATAACTCGATGGAAACGCAACAAAGCCGTTAGAAATATAATAATTTCATTGAACATTGTATTTTTTTCAGCAAGAGTGAGTGCAAATAAGGATTGATTGAGAAAACCTTACAGACCACGAAAGAACCACCACTGGAGTTCAGGTAAGCAATATTTATTAAGGTTTAACAATAGTTTTTCACAATTTTCAGCTCGATCGATCGAAGCGGCTCTGCTAGCCTGGTAACAATACATGTATATCTACATAAGATTATATTTCACCTACTGTTTAAACCTCTCATCTACTTCACCATCGTCATCAAGCTTCAAAAGAAACTCATCTTAATTGATGCCGTGTAGTGTCTCAACAGAATAAAGCATAATGCCCTACAAAAGTAACTGAAAAGGGTAAAAAGTAATAATCCTGTAAATGTATACCTATATAGCTGCCGTTGAAAACAGGAAGACTATACCATGTCCAATACACCCAAACTGAGTCGATTCGTCTGAGGTACTTGACGATTCGACTCGATTCGCTCGATCCGCATCACCGGAAGTCAAGTCCAGTGAAATAATGATACATGAACCTTCCTCGTTTTTAAAACGTGACAACAAACTCCAGTCGATTCGCCTGAGATACTTGACGACTCGACTCGATTCGCACGGGTCGATACGCACCCATGAAAATGATCACATGAACCTCTCTCGTTCTTAAAACGTGACAACAAACTGAGAGTCGATTCGATAGAGGTACTTCATGATTCAAGAAGATTCGTCAGGAATCGTCTCCTGCAAAGTCGAATTGTCTGAATGGAAGTCGCCTCGCGGTAGGCAATAACTGGGGTGTCAAATTGTTAACGATTCGACTCGATTCCCACGATTCGTCGCGAATCGTCTCCTGCAAAGTCGAATAGTCTGAACGGAAGTCCACTCGCGGTAGGCAATAACTGCGTTGTCAAATTGTTGACGATTGAAAAAAAAAAATTATTACTCTGTATATAAAAAAAAATAATTTTCCAACACTTAGATTTAGGCATCTTCAACACATATGGATGCAGGAACTGATTTTCTAAGCCTCGCGAAAATCGACTTCCGGTATGGCGAATCGACAGCAAAGGAGACGATTCGTGTCGATTCGATCGAATCGATACGTATACAATGACAAAAAGTCCAGAAAATGAAATAACCTGAACTTTATAAAGCTACATCTCAATGATAAAAACAAGAAAATTCCAAATGTGAAAAAACATGCTTGACAAAATAAAGTCACCAAGAAAACACCTTTTCCAAGAACATTGACATGCCACACCATTGCTCTAATTAATACATACAAACATAACAACATAAGATTATAGTTACCTATTGTTTAAATCTCCTATTTACTTCAGCATCATCATCAAACTTCACCAAGTAATATGAAAAGTTCATCTGAATTGATGTCGTGTCTCAACAGAATAAAACATAATGCCTTATTAAAGAGAGTAACCGAAAAGGGTCAAAAGTAATAATCCTGTAAATTTATACTTATATAGCTGTAGTCGTAACAGACTGAAACAATGTAAACGTCACTCAGGTTTCGTTCACCTTACAACGTAGAGGAAAGATTGCAAAATGCATTAAGGTAATTCCTCTGGCGAATGATCAAAAGTCCCAACCACGGACAGACTTGTTACGTCAAAACCCCCGCCTATGCCCGCCCACCCCCCCCCCCCACCCCCCGAGCGGCTTAATATTGATAGGTGCATTAGTTGCAATTGAACCACAATGGCCTCGAATTTCTAGACGTATACTTCAGAATTTCGTACCATACCTTCTGAGTTGTTTTTCTCCCGAAATCGATCTTCAGGATCTTTGAAATCGTTTTCAGTTTGTCCTGGACGAGAATCTCGGCCATTTCGAAGCGAATTTATTTGATCACGCTAAAATCGTCATGCAGGCCAACACACGTGGCTGCAAGAACCTTGAAATCAAGAATTATATGTACCCGACACCACCTAGACTCGATTTCCAGCCGTTTTGTGAGCCCGCGTTCCTTGGCCCACATTACCCAAGACAACCGTGCGCGTCTAGTCTCATCACATCGAGAACGTTTCGCATACTACCAACACTTTTCTTACTTTTTTGAAATTCCTTGTATGTATACGCGCGGGGAATCCTAGGGTGCCTCCTCGGGTTTTGGCCTCTGGGCCAAAACCCTACGGGGATATTAGATTATGACCTCGCCAATAATCTAATTGTTTTAGAATTCTTACTAAAATTTACTTCAAATGACGGTTTCCAATCATTTCTCGACGTATTATTAAACTTTGCGCCTTAAAAAGATCGCTCGGATTGGATTGTCATTTAAACTTGAAGTTGTGTACGCGCGCGCATCAATTTTTTTTTTTTTTTTCAATAATTTCAACTTTTCAGTTTCAAAGTCAAGAAACCGTAAATGTCCTTCGTTTAGTCTTCTCAGGAATTTAATTTCTCATTTGATCAAAATTTTCCTCCAAAATGCTCGAAAAACGAAAAAACGTCGTCATTTCCTAGACGACCTCCAGCCACTGCACACTAATGGCTGATAGTCTGCAATGGCTCAGTCAATCAGATTGCAGCATTTGCATTAGTGTACTAGTAGAATTCTACTCTGTTAGTATAATTTCCAGAGGTGAATATAAGGATTGGACCTTCTGATTGGTCGAAAAGCTCATCAAATGACGCTTTATTCACCCCGCTAGTGCTTGGTTACAAAGCTCGCCATCTTTGCCATCTCAGCAAGTAAACATGGCGGACAGTTGCTGAATGAAGTTTTCATTTACTCGAAAGACATCACTCCAAGTCCTTGATTTTTTTATTTTGGAAGGATGGAGAATTTTCAAAATGACTGCTGCCGCCCTTGGACCAAATAATCGTATTAGCATTATATGGTTAAACAACACACAGTTCTTTGGATTGAGGGGCTGTCAAGAGCACAGGGACATGAGATGGGGCGATGATGAAAGAAAAGAAACAGCGGACGAAACAGCATTTCTAAAGTATAACAAAAGACAGACGAAGACACGAACAGGCGCTGATCCAAAAGACTCTCGCCGACTGTAAAGCCAAAAATGTATGCTGTCGTTGGCAGTGAAAGAGATCCTGTCCGGGCTTATGACCTCTATGCCTCTAAAAGACCAGATAACCTGAAGACTCCGGATAGTCCGTTTTATTTAGCAATCAATCACACTACAAAAGCCGTAAATAGAAAGCCTTGGTTCAAGTTAGCTCCCATGGGAGTTAACAACCTCAAGTCACTTATGAAAACAATGGCAGAAAAAGCAGGATTAGATGCTAAAAATCTCACCAATCATAGCGGAAGGAAAAGGGTGATCCAGAAACTGAATGATGAAGGAGTACCGCCAACGCACATCACGCAAATATCTGGGCACAAGAACGTACAAAGTCTGAACAACTACAGCACTCTGTCGGAGCGATGACAAACAAAAAAAAGTTTCCAACATTCTGAGTGGATATCCCAGAATGCCAGGTCCATTGGAATACCAAGTAGGTATTTCCAGTGCTTTGACTCTGAATGCAACTAAAACGATACAGGAGTCGACAACACAGAGGCCCTTGATTCTTTTCCAAGGCGCTTCAATTCAGGGAGGAACTTTTCACATGATCTCATATTTAACAAATAATTATAAAGAAGCCTAAGCCGTGTATTACTCTGTGATAAAACACGACAGACATTCCCTGAGTATTCTCAAATGTCCAGAGTCTTTTGGCAGCCCTGTTCTCGTAGGTCTTTTCAACAACCCTTTGCATTCAGGTTTGTGCTTTTAAAGTAGATCCATTCTTTGGTATCCATGCAAACAACGTTCGCAGAAATGCTCAATGTCATTATGGCTGTTGTGATCCTACAAGAGAGCGGTAAGCCTTTTCACTGCGTGTTCTCACCTTTTTGGATAAGCATCAAGTTTAATCGTGGAAATGACTAGCGCCGTCTTTTAAGGTGATTCGGTGAACAACAATATGGTAATTTTCCAAGCCAAACACAATAATTGCAATATTTGGATTTTGCTTCTCGAGTTAATCAATTTTAGAAACCGGTGTTGGGAAGTCGATGCCCGTAAAATTAAGATCATCTTCTGTTGGGTAACTCTCAGGTCTCTCTACTTTTTTCCTTTTTCTGCTGGGAAAAGAGCAGCACGAATCGCCCATCTCAGACACTGGTTGTCACTGTTTTGGATGTTATATTAATTATTGCTTTCTTATTTTGCAACTTTCTTGGGAGAGGAAAATAGCTTCCTCCACGAAATGTTTCGTATCGAGCAACATTAACCAATGAAGCCAAAACACCTCCTATCGCCCAGCCTGAACCTCTTTGCGACCATACCTCTATTCCACCTTTCACTTGATCAATGAAGCGGTTGAAATCGTCGTTTATCATTGCTTTATTGTTTCTGTTAATAATTACAGGATCCTTCCGTTTTAAATAATGTTCCATGTATTGTGTTTCATTATTTTTGATGATTGAAAACTTAACAATAAGCCCAAATTGGGTTTTGATACTCGTTCAGCTGGTGATTTCATTTTTTTTTTTTTATCAAAGCAGTTAATCTTGCTTTTGTTTTCTGCGCAAATTTCACAAGATCTGCTTTGCATGGATAACCTTCTGGAACAGTCATTTTCCACACACGAAGCCATTCATAAAAATTATTTTTAAGCAATTCAAAATCCATGCCTCTCTCAGGTTCTAGAGGACTCTTTTGTCTTTTGTCTTTTTCTTCCGGAATTGATCCATAGAACCTGAAAATCTTGAAGCAGCCATTATGCTGTGTACACCAAGGCAACATATTTAATTAATTTATTCAGATAGAAAATAATTCTGGGACCGATATTCGGTAAAGAACAATGGCCTACCCCCCGGACTATTCCTATCGCGCAGCCACGCGTGTCTTGTTTTTATGACAGCCCTGCTAAACAACCTCGAATTTGCATATTCACGCTGATTATAATTATAAAATGCACAGGTGTGTTTCACTGTACTTAGAGGTTTTAAGTTATATATGGGAGATATTTGAGAACTGAGGATTGGGGAGAGTTGTAAGAGGTTGAATGCCGGTGTGCAACAATTAACGACTATTAAAGGAACAGTGAAGGCTGTTGGGCGGTGATCAGTCGTTTTTTCCACACCTTATTACAACTGAGCATGAATATGAATGTTTGCGAATAGAATACTATCTATATTATAATGTAATTTAGATGTCATTTACATTCTTTTGTGCTTTTTTCACACTTCTATTGTATTTCAGTTTTTAAATCTTTTCGCACTCTTTTCTTATATTTTCCTTTCGCGCATACACATTTTTTTATTCGTTTAAGGCTATAGACTGATAACCAAGAGCTCATGTTTTTTATCTTTCAACTAGGGAGCGTTTTTACGATACGATATTTTATTTAACGCGAGGGTTACGCTCTTAACTTTTTAATATTAACTCTTATCCTGGTTACAGCTCAATTTTTAATCTTTCTTATTTTTGATTCATAGTTTTGCTGATATGAGTGCTCATAGGTTCCATAGGTTCGCTCAAGTTTCGCTTGCATAAGATTCACTCACTCGCCGTAAATATAGCCTCAATGCGCTATCCAGCCAGCTTGAATTTATTGATCTTTACAGCCATAGTTACAGCTTCAACGTCTTCCAAACAGCTAGTAACAATGACTCGGTTACACGGGTGCTGACCGCAGCGAGTATTAATCGAAGTCGAAGTACATTTCAAAGTCCATACGTTGGAAAATCGATAAAATCGATATTGGTCGTTGACAACTCAATTTGCTTGCATCTGCGTGAGTGACAAATTTGCATCAGTTCTGAGCTAACAATAGTAGTTTCTACGCATCGCCTATTTCTTCGCTTCGCCTCTTGAATATATTTCAGTTCCTTACTCTATTGATTTCTGTATTTTACCGTAGGAAGATGCAAGGCTAACCGAAATCCATAGATCTGTATGTACAGTATACGATTAACGTAAAAAATGCATCGCGAAGCACTGAACACCAGACATTTGGTTGAGTTGATCGAGTACCGGATCACCTGACATTCGAGACATCTGGGTGAGCCCCGCAACAGACCATCAGCATGGCTAATGTTGAAGTCCACATTTCTAATGCATACTTTTCCATTGCAAATCCTACGATTCGGCAGAATTTGCGTTTGCTACCTTGATATACAGTGTAGTTGATTTTCTGATTATGTTTATACATGTAATAAATCGACGAAGGAATCTAACGTCATGGCGACTATTAATTTGTATCTTTATCAAAGCCCTACCTTTTAAAATGTTCCTCGAGGCAATCGTTGCAAAATCGGTGGCCACATCTCGTTTGAACAGGCTCCTTTAGTGCTAAATGACATATTGAACATTCCAAATCACCTTCGACTTCATTTACAAAGTCCTCGTCATAACTCATGGGTAACTGATTTGCGGGAGCTTCGGCCATTTTGGAAAAAAACACTAGAAAGTGAATGGCTTCCTGAGGTCAGACACAGACTCACTTAAATTATGACCTGAAATACTTGAGTTGGGATTGTGCGACTGCCTCAGGCAAGTTACTTCCAAAAACAAAAATCAATCATCCTGTATAGCTAAGGGGGTATGGTACCTTAAAATATGGTGATGTTCATGAAAAATTCAATTTCTTGGAAATACAAGACTTACCCTTGAGGACTTCTCAAAAACATTTTTGAAACGATCTTGCAGAATTTTCTTCCAGATGAGTGTGAAATTTAAGGAAAGTACACAGTGGTATAAGCAACAGCCATAGCAACGACTGTTTACTTTAAGAGCGTGACCAAAAATATAGATAAGTTTTAACATTTATGAACGAAACTATTTATAAAAAAAACTTTAAAGACATGCACAACTCGATTGGTATAATTAGTTATGAAAGCTTTTGCCTCGAATTGCCATCACAGGCTCATTCATTCCCCTTATGAGAAGGAATATTTCCCACAACTGCGGTAACGTTTTACAAAATAGAACAACCATTCCACCCCCTCCCCATGAACCATTTACATGACTAAGGAACTTGTTCACAAGCTATTTCTGCATTCTTGGTTTGCTTAGTGGTTACGGCACCCACTCTGTAACAACTAGAGGTGTCAGGACTCTTACAGCTTTGCAGTTTGTTCTTCTTCTTCTGCTTGTCAGTACAGCAACTTCTGACAACTGACTACTTAACTGATTTCTTCTTCTAAATACAACCTTACAATGCACCCAACAATGCTTTCAGGTTATGCGGCGAGTCGACACAAGTTGACACCACTCGACTGTCCACTTAATGGAGGACTAAACACTAGTAGTTTAAACGACGTTTTTAATTCGCGTGCGAAAGTCGCCAGACACCCTCTGGCCAGTTACACTTGTTCCTCGCACTCCGCGCCCAGCCTCAGGACACAGCCACCTCCACGGTCTCATTTTTAACTTCTTGCAACTTCGAATTCGCAATTTTCTAATCGTCCAACGGAGTTCATGCATACATCGCACCTCATCGAAGTCTCTCCAGCTACTCGGACAGCGGATGAATTCATAGTCGGAGAGACTCTGGGCTCCAGTCCGAGTTTCCTCCAGGTTATGCCGATGATGCACAGATGCACAGTGTTCAATATGTCATTTGCCGCTTAAGGCGGTTCCCTATAGTTTTACGATCGCGCGAGCGCTGAGGAAGTAATCTGCGCGCGCTCAAAGGAAAACGTCAGTGTTTTTCGATATTTTATTACGGCAACATGATCACAAAAAGCAAAACTGACAGTGAATTTTCTCGCGTTTCCTTCGGTGAAATTCCGTAAAATTTGGCAGATTGGTAGTAAATATTTTACTTTAGTCGGAGCTCGTTTTTCAGGGAAATCTATAAGACCAGATTTTTTGCAGCGGTAAAAGACATAAATTTGAAAATATCGAAAAAACTGCCTTTACAAACCCTACTTTTTTCGTGGTAAAAAATTCGTATCCTGCTGGAAGCGATGTGATGTAAAACTTTTGGAAGATTTCACCGAAGGAAATTCATGAAAATCACAAATAAAGCCATAAAAACAGTAAAAAACGCATTTGTTTGGGCATTTATAATTTAAGACTAAATCTCAAAATTCTGACAGAGATGATAGCAAAACGCTATTTAATCACTGCTTGTTACATGTAATAAGTTTGAGACGACCAGGTGTGAAAGTGAATGCAAAAACAGCATTCAAAACATAACACTTGCGCGCGCAACGCCATAAATGATTGCCCTATGGAGCCACCTTAAGGAGCCTGTATTGACTAGGTGCGGCCACAGGTTTTGCAAAGCATGCCTCGGGGAGCATTTTAGAAGGTGAGGTTTTTAAAACACACAGGGTTGAAGATATCATGACGAAATGTCATTTTAGTTTAACAGTTGTATGGTGTTCGTTATTTACAGGGCAATTTTTCATTAGCGTGGGTTTAAATTCAAGAGTCCATACAAGGAGAAAAGCAATAATTGGGATCGTACTGTTTTGAATTGATCCATGTGCTTTTATGCCCCAGTGGGGGGTGAGGGGATATTCACAAAATGCCACATAATAGCTGAGAATAGATCCATTATACTTTTGAGAAGGACGAAAAGAGTGGGTTGAAGGTCAATTTTCTGAAGCAAGAATGTTCTAACGCCTTCCAAACTAAAATGTGGTGTTCCAATTTGATAAAATTCAGAGTAACTACTGAGAACCACTTCAAAAATGGCTACTTTTTCGGTGTAAAATAGAAACCTGTCTCGGAGAAAAGTTATTTTTACGTTGCAGGCTTGGAAGTTTCGTTGGAAATGAGTGCAAAATTGGCCTAAAGTGAAACGTAGAGCTTAGACGGAAATCTATGATTGCCATTTAATTCCAAAGACGATATTTGCAATATACTAAGAATCTTAAACTCAGAGGAAAAGTTTCCCTGTTTGCAAGGAATGAAAAAATTCTTCCGAGCAATTTCCTATTCTTTATTTGAACTGAAATGTAATGTTTAAGTCACGCATAAGAAACCAAATGATTTTTTTGAATTTCTTGTCTCGAGAGGTACCTCCATAGAAAACGATTCAAAATTTCTGATCCCCCAAACAACACAAGAGAGGATTCAAAATTTCCGATCCCCCAAAGAACACTAGAAAGGGTTCAGAATGTCTGATCTCCCAAAGAACATTAGAAAAGGTTCAGAATTTCTGATCCCCCAAAGAACACTAGAAAGGGTTCAGAATTTCTGATCCTCCAAAGAACACTAGAAAGGGTTCAGAATTTCTGATCCCCCAAAGAACTCTAGAAAGGGTTCAGAATTTCTGATCCCCCAAAGAACTCTAGAAAGGGTTCAGAATTTCTGATCCCCCAAAGAACACAGGAGAAGATTCAGAATTTCTGATCCCCTGCAAAGCCAGTGTTACATCCAATGTAGCCACATTAAATCATAACACTGAAGACAGGGTTTAGATCTTGCTGCCTGCCTGAACAATGTCTAATCAAAATATTTTTTCTTCATAACAATATTCAACTAGAAATTTTATACAAATATATAGCATAATTCTTAACAGATTCCATACACTCAGATTATACTGAGAGAGTGATGAAGAACAATTTTGTTCACAGCAGTCTATTAATATAAGTAAATGTAAACATCACACATTGTATTACAATGATCTATGCACTTCAAAATTACAGTAGCTGTAAGTTTAAAAAAACAATATCAAACAGTACCTAAGAGGATAGGAAAGTTCAGAATTGATCAAAACAGTAAGATTACTCAAACTGCACAACTGTTGGCATAAATGCAGACTCCACTTTCTCTGTCAGAATTTGCCCACCTTATGTGAAAGAAAAATTTCTAACAATTTCTGTTTAACATGGAAACAAGGCACCTCACTGTTATAAAACAAAAAGAGCGTTCAGGAACACTACAGTACATTACAGGGATGACAATTAAAGACTGCAATATACATGAACATTTAAATTTGCAGTTGATACATTTAAGTGGGTCAATGTACTCTACATACATGTATACAGTGTCCTCCAAAAACCTGTTGTCATATAGCAGAGGCCATGGACTTTAGCTTTGCCCAACACATTTTTACATCTTCAATCTAACTTTTTGAGTGGGCTACCAGTTCATTCACACTTCAGTTACGCAACCAGTTTAACCATGCTCAAAGGAGAAGAGTGTGGGTAAAATTGTTTTCATAAAGACCTGACAGATATGGATGCAAGTATTGTAGCTAATGCTACAAGCAATTCTATTCTTTCTTTTTTAATTTGGCATACTCATCTTGGAGATGTTTCCTGGTAGCTGGCAATAGTTTGCTGTCCTCAGTTAAAGAAGCCCTCCCAAAAACAATCATATCTTATTACTAGTTTATTACTAACTTCATGCTACTTGCAACTATCTCATTCCTGGTTGAGGGATGCAAATCTCTATTCTTTTTTCTATCCAAGAGGTTTTGTAGATAGAGGATAGCTATCTTTGACATGGCTTAAAGCTAACTAATATCTATCTATCAGATAGTTAGGAAATAGATTGACTAGCTAAAAACTAGCTTCCTGTGTAGATAGTCAACAGATACTTAGATGGCCCATCTATCCACTAACTTGTCTATCCAAAAACCACCACTAATGTAGTATCATATCACTCATATCGCACTGTGATAACCTACCCAAAACCCAGTAAAAAGATAGCAGCCAATCTAAAAAATTATCCATCACTCATGTACATGCAGCACTTTAATATTTACCTAACCAAAAGCTTTCTTAGTCACAAGTGGTGAAACTATAGCTAACTATTGAAAACTCTTCATTATTCATTCTATATGGATCTTTGATAACTGCTCTTCAAATCCTAAACCTAAGTGAAATCTCTGTATTTACATAGGAAAATGTATAAATAATTAATAGTTTTATTTAAACCTGCTACAGTTGTACATTAAAATTTAATACCAAAAACCAGGCACATCCAGATGCAAAAGGAGGACAAAATCTGGCTGGAAATGAGTTTCCATTATGTTGCGATTTATCACAAAACTTACTTAAATTTAACATATATCTTTCTAAAATCCTGTTTGAAACACTTCTCAGCTACTTAAATTGGAGTCTAGTAAATGTTTACATTCTTCAGTAAATTTTCATGAAATGTAAACAGATTTCATGACCGGAAAAGCACAAAATATTCTTGACATGAATTTCAAATTTCAATTACAGTAATTTCTTCATGAAAGTATTTTTTTCAATTAATTTTATCCATGAATCATGGGTTTTTCAAATTATGGCAAGACTTATGTACAAAGGTCTGGAAGTGGTTAAAAGTAATTTTCCGTAACCTAGCTGTGAATTATATCTGCTGTTCTAAATAACCTCTATTTGCATAAAGAAATGCCAAATTATAAAGGACCTTTGGAACACTGCCCAATTAAAGAGAACTTCAACCACCCTAATGAAAATAACATCAGTGTTTTGCAACTCAAGTAATAAGTGGCAAACAAATGGTCTTGATAATGTAATATGCACATCTAACATAACCTCAAGAGCACCACCATCAACCTGAAAATCAAAAAGGTGAAGGATGTTGCTTTTTGATATCTTGTGTTTTAGGTGTTGTATACTACATATGTATGCCTAGTTGATCCTAGACAAGATATACACTAGATATATAAGAAGTATATGTAAACTACATGAGAGAGCTCACATTTATTGCACTTATTGTACTTTTACAAGGAATGATTTTCCCAACACGAAATTGTTCGTATATTGTTGCGTTGAATACAGTTTCTTTCATAACTCCTTTAGGAAATGAACATTTGTATTCACGAAATCAACAAGACTTAACAGTGTGTTAAAGCATCTGCATCTTCTGTAATCTTGCACGATCAATTTAACCGGCCAGAACGTTTCCAGTATTTTAAGAACCGTCACAAATTACGCAAGAAAATCAGTTTACCTTGGAAAGCTGCAGGAACCATAACCTTTCTGTAAACCTGACGAGTGTAAGAGAAACCGCCAGCTGCTGGCAAATAGTTTGATTGCCACACTGTTTTGCCGACGAAACTTCATACTTTTCCACCTTTACTGGGATTTGACTCAACTGGAATAACAACGGATATCTGTAAACAATTTGTGACTGCTTTCCAACGTAGAGCAAGGCTATATAATAACAGAGAGCTTTGTTATCGAATCCTAACAACATTGATCACGATCTTTGCCCGCCATTTTGGTGTTTCCGTCCGATCCCATAATCCTTCGGTCAATCTGATAAATGAATACTTTTGACCAGCAGATTCCCTTTCCAAAGGAGTCGGTTATTTGCGCGCAATTTCGAATCCAACATTGTCAATAGCAGCAAGAAGCATGGAATGATTTGTCCAAGTTCAAATGAGTATCTTGGTTGCTTCGGTGAAAGAAAGGCAAGTCGCAGAAAAGTAAGTATATCATAATTGTTGCTCAACATTACAGTTAGCTGTTCAATCTTTGAATCGAAATCAAGGTTGTGGCGGAAGAAATTTCGTTGTTATATTTATTTCGCGATCACTGAAACACAAGAAAAACGTTTGTTCTCCTGATTTTATTAGCACCCGTAACGAAGAAACTATTCACACGCATTTCCTATGTATGAAATGCTTGCATAATAGCTTGTTAGTGTGCTTTTTGAAGAGGTAACTTAAAGTTTACAGTGAATTGATTTGAAGCTACAGATCACGCTCGATACACTTCACTACCGCATTGCCTACATACTGCTCACTATTCTTTACAAAAGAATACACTCCCGATCAATTGATTCATGAAAAACAATGTTAATTCTATCGCTATTTATAAGAATATTTAGCTTCGATTGCTTCATTGCAGAGCAGAGGGAAAAAGAAAAGGCAAGAATAGCGGCCCTCAATCCGAAACGAACACATTAAAGCAGAAAACGGAGGTGGCGCAGACGGCAGCTGAGTCCTGATTAAAATTCTTGTTATCTTTGATGTGGACTTTAAACAACAGCTCGTAATTCTGGAGCCTAAATTCATATCTTTTTGAATTGAAAATAAAACCTTTCACTGTCCGAAATGAAACTGCAATTTTTGTCTCGATCCTTTGGCGTGGTTTCAAATCGTTATTAATAATGACCTAGCTGTGAATATTTCATTTGTGTACTTTTCTGATGCCCTTTACTCTGTGATCCTTTTGTCTGTAATGTGTTTAAAGTTACTATCCAATCGTTACTTTTTAGCTATCAGACATCTAGTTAATTTCTTGTGAATTATAAATAGACGGCCATTTCTGTCCTGTCACCTGACAAGGGGGATCAGAAATTCTGAATCATTTTAAGAATTATGGGTAGATGACCGTTTTGTTCTGATAAGTTATGTACTGGGGGATCAGAATTTTTGAATCCCTTTAAGTCATGTGGGATCAGAAATGCTGAAATGTTGTAGAATTATAAATCGACAGCTCTTTCTATCATGTTAGCAGATTTGGTGGGGGAGGGGCATCAGAAATTCGCAATACTTTTAGAACCATGAACAGATAGCCGTTTTTGTCCCGTGAGGTGATGGGGATCAGAAATTCTGAATGCATTTAGAATTATAAATAGATGACTGTTTTGCTCTGACGGGTTGTGGACTGGGGATCAGTTTTTTGAAACTATTAAAGTCTTGGGGGATCAGAAATTCTAAATCCTTTTAGAATCATAGATGGATGACCGTTTTATTCTGATAAGTTGTGGGCCGGGAGATCAGAAAATCTGAATCTCTCAAAAAAGGAAAGCGCGATGGGTGCACGATCTTTTTTACATTAAATTGTACATTTTGGTGAAATTGGATGTATTGTCCCTGGCAGACTCAACTGAACACTTCTTTTTCTCCTTCCAATAAGCCAAAACCTTTCGGAAACACAAACTTTTTCGGCATCAAATACCAGTACCCTTCGGAATTTTTCCAAATTGGAATGCCACATTTTAGTTTGGAAGGCGTTTTCTCCTAGCTAATCCCTGGTTGTGTAATATTTTCTCTAGATTTGTCCACCATATTTTTGGCTGGATAATTCTTTTCTCTTCTGGGGTTTTCTTGGACAGGAATTTTGTTTTGGTATAAATTGCCCAGACTGTGACACCTATCAAAAGTTAAATGGCAACAAAACCTTTTTTTGTCAAGAAATAAAGTTGACATTTCAGGGCTAAGGTTTTCAAAAACCACCTTTTGGTGACACCTTCTATGAAACAATGGCCGTTAAGACAATTCTTGGTAGCCAAGGTCTAAGCATCTTGAAAGAAGGAAACTTATGATTAATATACGGAGCTAATACTACTGACCATTGTAACTATTAAAAGATCATTTTTGATGAGAGTTTGTTTCATTTGCAAATGTTTTCTTTGTTGTTGTTGTTGTTGTTGCTTTTGTTGTTGTTGTTGAGTAGTCTTTAACTACATCAGGGCTTCTGATAGGTTGCGGAAAAAATAGTCAAATTTCGCGGGATTGCCAGAGACAAATTCGTAAAAAACGGCCGATTTCGCGGGAAATTCGCGGGAATTTTCGGGGCAAATTTCTCTTTAAAACGATTGGTAAAAAATGGCCGATTTCGCTGGAAAGCGATCGGTTTTGCACTGATTTGACGAACGTTTGTAACTAAAATAGACGGCAATTTTGCCATTTATGCGGAAAATGATGGGTGTTAGCCTGTATGCAACAACAACAGCAACAGAAACACATACTACTTATAAGTGTTGCCTTGGTAAAACCGGTGATTTTACAGGAAAATTTGAGCAACTCGTTTGGACTGTATTATATGTTTGTATTTGCTTGAAGACAAGGTTCTTTTTAACGAAAATCATCATCTGCTCTTTTAACAACAATGCGCTCAAGAAATGCGCCAATGGCAAAGCTTTTTACATCTTGGCCACAGTCACCAGTCAGTGAGTGCCCAGTTTGTTTGCAACAGTAATCTAAGGAAGCCTGGTAGTTTTTGGCTGTTGTTTACTCGTTGCAGTGACGAAGTTTCCCGATAAATTTGCAAGTTTACGGCAACTAAACAGCCCCAACAGCCAAGATAAATTTCAAATATGTTACGATTTCCTGTGAATTTCGCGGTATTTTGCGTGTTTTAGTGAATTTTGCGGGATATCGCGGATTTACTGAAATTCGCGGCTCCGCGACCGCGCGAAATATCAGAAGCTCTGCTACATGTACTAATCAGGAAAGGGGTGTCTGGAAAACCAGAATAGCGAATAGCGAATAGCCGCGAATAGCGAATGGCGAATAGCGAATAGCGAATAGTCCCGAATAGTGCGAATAGTCTCGAATAGTGCGAATAGAGGCGAACAGTTACGAAAAGTGGCGAATAGAGACGAATAGTCATGAATAGTCACCGCTTTAGATCTAATATCCCGTTTTAATTCATTATCCAAATAAGGAACAGAATTTCAGTGAATTTATTACCTTTTCTTCTGCGGACTCAGGCTAGCGTTGTCCATCGCCGACATTAGGAAAACAGAAAACACAAGGATAACCTAAAAAAGACGTATTTACGCTTTTGCAGTGGTAAAACAAGAAATTACGTTTAGGGCCTGATTACATGGCGAATTTCAGCCCGGCCAGGGGGGCTGAAATTTTGTTGCGATTATATTTCGAATTTCAGCCCGGGCTGAAATATCAGCCTTGGCGCCAAATATGAAATTGTGTGCGAAAAGTCTCCAGAGAATCAAAATGGCGCCGAGAACACGAATCGTGAAAATAGGCGCATTGCTTCTCTCGTAGTTTGACCTTTTGTTGGCGCTCAATTTTTAACTTTTTGGGATAGTAACACCCTACAATGATGACGGAACTGAAACGAAACCTGTCTCTTAGCCAGAAAGACCTACTTGCATAGAAAGAAAATATGTCCTCAAGCTTGCCGAGTTCATGGCCTCCCTGACAGCCTCGTGCTGTTTAACCTTGTCTTGATGTTCTTATATTCCATCTAAGCTTTAAAATTAGAGAGATTCTCTATTTTATCGCCTTTATTCCACTGAGATCGCTTCTACTTCGTAGCGGCAGCCATCTTATTTCCTGCTTTTCAGCCCGGGCTGAAATTCCGTTTCGATTACATGGGATTTTTTCAGACTTCAGACTGAAAATCCTAGCCCGGTTTGAAAAACCGGGCTAGGATTTTCAACCCGGGCTGAATCTTTCTCCATATAATCGCCAATTTGATTTTATGAGAATTTGTTTCAGAAGCCAGGCTGAAATTTCAGTCCGGCCTGAAATTCGCCATGTAATCAGGCCCTTGGAAACACCTTTTGTCCTGATAAGCGTCTGTGCTTTTTAGCGGGAAAATCCCATCCTACGTTGCTGCGAGGTTGACTGCGAGATACTAGGTACCCTGCTATTTGCTGCGATTTGCTACTATTTTCCACTATTTGCCACTACTTGCCACTATGCGTCACTATTCGAGACTATTTGCACTATTTGTACTATTTGTACTATTCGCTATTCGCTATTCGGGACTATTTGCTGTTCGCTATTCGCTATTCAGGTTTTCCAGACACCCTCAGGAAAGTAAATAGAAGAAAAAAAAATCGTGTAAAGAAGATAGAAAATTGTGATTGTATCGGTTGGCAGCTTACTGATTATACTAATGATTACAAAAAACCTTGTGAGCAGTCAGCCGTTTGTTCTGCATGAGTTGCCAAATTGGCAACTTGTTCATAAAACTTAGTTCCCACATGTTTGCAATTTCCCTCGCCACAGCAACCAAAATGCCAGTCGCAGGTTGGAGTGCTGTATTTTTTTATTTATTTATTTATTTTTTAATCATAAGTCAATTACATACAATACTAACATTACTTACACTATACAGTACTTACATTACTTACAATACTAATATCCTTACACCACTACTGACATTACTTAGAATACAACCATTACTTACACTACTAGTCAAGTCAAGTCATCTTTATTTAGGGAGGGTAGCCCCAGCCATTGGCTGGTATCTAAAGGGGCCCTGCTACTAATACTACTCACAATACTAGCGTAACTTATGCCCTGTTCAAATGCCGTACTTCACATGAGCCGAATTGAATGCTAATGAGGGAGAACAAAGAATTTTTTTCATTTGCGTTTGATTCGGCTCATGTGAAGTACGACGTCTGAACTTGGCCTTACACTACCGATATTACTCACAATACTGACGTAGCTTACAATATTCGTTTTACTTACACTTGACATAAAAAAGATTACATATAAATCAATAGAATGCTTTAAGAATAGTTTGGACTGCTGTAGTTAACTCACACTCTTCTGCCTGAACATCTTGAACATATTCTGCCTGAACATGTTTTGACAAATCATCTCATATCCAACAAGCACAAGTCAAATAATTGCCTTATTTAAAATGCCCCCAAAATTATATAGAAAATTAAAATACAATAAAAATAGAAAAATGCCCCTAGAAATCATGCCCAGGCTTAACATGGTATAGTCACTCATATACCATGCTGGCTAAGCCAGTGAAACTCTTGAATTCAATAAATAATTGACAATTATCCCACAAGCATGCAGTGGATATGACATGGTACATAACCAACAAGGCTTGTATCGTCGAGTTAGCTATAATCACCCCATATCCAACAAGCGTGTGTGAAATAATTGTTTTATTAAAAACGCCCCAAAATATACACGTAGAAAACTAGACTAAAATAAAAACAAAGATGCCCCAAAATATCACCCATACACTTACCATATTTTGTAGATCATGGAATAATAGCTCATGATGGCTAAGCCAATGAAAACTCTTAAATTGCATTATCCAATGATCCAGGTTTTAATACATACCTTATACCCTGATGGTATGTATAAAGTAATATGGTATTCTCAGCTACTTGAAAAGTTCAGTTACTAAACAAATATTTTCTCATTTTATTAGTGTAAAAGACGTCATGGGAAAGTCTTAAATGATTGTCATTCCAATTTTTTTTTTTTAGTGAACTCTGTGCTCACCACACCCTCCAGGTAACCAAGATATTCCAGAACAATGGTTGCCATAGCGAGTTGCTGCCACAATTAACTGACTTACTAATTGCAACAAATAACCACTTTAAAAATGTGGCAAATAAAAGAATGTAGTCATGAGAGAATTTGATTTATTGTTTTGTAATTTCAAAATGTAACACCAATGTACAATCATCATGTATAAACCCAACTTATTGGGTGTCTGGAAAACCCAAATAGCGAATAGCGAATAGTCGCGAATAGCGAATAGCGAATAGTCCCAAATAGTGCGAATAGTCTCGAATAGTGCGAATAGTGGTGGACAGTCGCGAAAAGTGGCGAATAGTGACGAATAGTCATCAATAGTCACCGCTTTAGGTCTAATATCCCGGTTAATTAATTATTCAAATAAGCAATAGAATTTCACTGAATTTATTACCTTTTCTTCTCTGGACTCAGGCTCGGGCTGTCCATCGCCGACATTAAGAAAACAGAAAACACAAGGATAACCTAATAAAGACGTATTTACGCTTTTGGAGCGGTTAAAACAGAAGGGATTACGTTTAGAAACACCTTTCGTCCTGATAAGCGTCTGTGCTTTTTAGCGGGAAAATCCCGTCCTACGTTGCTGCGAGGTTGACTGTGAGATACTGGGTACCCTATTTGCTACGATTTGCCACTAATTTGCCACCGTTTACCACTATTCGCCACTATTCGAGACTGTGCGCCACTATTCGCACTATTCGAGACTATTCGTACTATTCGCTATTCGCTATTCGGGACTATTCGCTGTTCGCTATTCGCGACTATTCGCTATTCGCTATTCGAGTTTTCCAGACACCCCAACTTATTTCATAAATTATTTCTGTCAACACTTTTTAACAGGCAGGAAGATGTTGGCCAATCTTGCAACTGTCCTACAGACAGAATGGACCTGGACTAAAACCAGGTACTAAATGATCTCATATTTAACAAATAAAGAAGCCTAAGCTGTGTATTACGCTGTGATGAAACACGACGGACATTGGAAATGTAGTACAACACAACACACATGGTACAACACTCTCCTGTGGCTTGTGTTTTCTACATTTCCCTTGTGTTCTCAAATGTCTAGAGTGTTTATCACAGTGTAATACACGGCTTTGGCTTCTTCATTTGCGTTATGATATAGAGGTAATGCGGCAGAAAACAATATAACACGTTTTTTCCAGTGGCGGATCCAGACTTTGAGCTTGGGGGGGGGGGGGGATGAAGAATGCTGCCTTCTTTAAGGTAAGGGGGGGGTGCTGCGGGTTTTGTTTTACTTGCCCTGCCGGATTTTCTTCCTTCAGTCACTTCTTCTCTTTTCACCCACAATAAGGGGGGCCCGGGCCCCTCAGGCCTCTCCCCTAGATCCGCCACTGTCTTCTATGTTTTATACTCTGATAAAACATGGATTTTTGACCAACCAGAGCACATGCAGGGTCATCTATATTGTAAGACCCAGTTCAGATGTTTTGCTTCTGCCGTGCCAAACTAAATTCAGGAATAAAGTTTGACAGAAGCACAGCAGAAGTACAGCATACACTTTTGAATTAAGTTTGGCAAGCAGTAAAGTGCGGCAAGCTCTGTTGTACTACGCGACTCTGGCACAACAGTGAATCAAACCTCGTGCTTCTGCCATGCCAAACAAAATTCGTAAATTTTATTAACAAATTTGGCGGCATCGTGTTTTCGCAGGGAGTTACGGGGAGAATAGCTACATGGCTTCAGTAAATCTTGAATCTGGTACGACTCTGGCATGACATCTGAATCAGAGCATAATATCTGAACTGATCCTAAGCAATCATATTTTGAACTGAATAAGTTATCCTGGTCATAATTTTACAGAATGAACTTCCTCAATTTTTTTAACCCCCTCAGTATTTGAAACAATATTTTGCTCCCTTTTTAAAGAAGTTAGAGAAATTTACCCTTGATTTTTTTCAACCTGCCAATTCTTACCAATTTCTATTCTCCTAAAGATACATGCACATTGTAGTTCAACAGTCAGGATTCCACTGCAGTAACATCATTAAATAAATTTTAATTGCATGCACAACTTCAATTTGCAAGCACAACTTCAGTTGTGCTTGCATGCTCGATCTTAAGGCTTTTAAAAACTGGTACTTTAGTTAGCTGAGTATCTCCATAGGGTACATATAGATACTGACAATGTAGAGTTATTATTGAGACTTCTTCCATGTAAGTTACCCAACTTCACAATTTTTGCTTTCACCTTAATTTAATCATAGGATGTCTTTCCAGATAAAGCAAAATAAAGGAAGATTCTTTCTTTTGCAATCAGTTGTCCAACTGAGGGTTGGCTAGGGTTGGCTAGACTGGTGAACTGAGGAACAAACAGGTACATATGTGTACTGTGGACACCATCAGAACTACTCACAGCTGTTGAAGTGTCCCCTTAATTGCAGACTAACCAGTGATCTAGCTCCCAAAGCCAAAGAAAAAAAAATTGTTGTCAAATGAAATGCATCACATGTATTTAAACTGCAATTACAGACTCTCACAACAATGTTATCAACATGCAAGTAAATATATGAAAGGTCATACATTTGAACTGTGGAGAAAAATGTAATAAGACATGAATGACTATCCCAGTTATGTACAGAACTTAAACAGGTGTGAAAATAAAGCCTGAAATAAATATTCAGTATACCGTAATGAATAAATATTCAGTATACCGTAATGGAAATGCAATGTGACCAGCTCCCAGTAGCTCAGGTTTCGGTAGCGTGGAGAGAGGTACGGAGTCAGTGTGAGACTAAAGTGTCTTGCCCAAGAACACAACATAATGTCCCCGGCCAGGGCTCGAACCCGGACTGCTTGATCTAGAGACGAACGCACTAACCATGAGGCCACCGCGCCTTCCACAAAACGGGTTATAAAATAAGTTTTCCTCTTTAGTATTCAAATACCATGGATGTATACCGTAATGGAAATGCATTAAAACACATTGTGCTCAGTGACTTTCAACCGAAGTAATGTTGATTTATTGGTGTAACAGGATCAATTGACGTCTTGCCCTTATGTACTTGTTCCCTGTACAAACGAAAACTGTGACATCACTGTGCAAAGGAGAATTCTTAAACGACACATGATCACATGTCAATGGAGGATCATCCAACGTGAACACTGCAGCAAGCCACATCCAAAGTACCAGATGAAGGTAAATTAAATTCAATATGCTAAGGATGAAAACCAAGTGCCAACAGTAACCTTAGCAACCTTGTAAACACCTTGTATACTTGTGAGTGCTGTGATACCTCTTGGAGAAACCCTTGCACTAGGGTTTGCTTAACTTTTGTAGACAGAAACTTACAGGGTTTTGTATGGAAAAGTCACAGGTTAGATATACTGTGGTATTTCTAAGTTTTTCAAGCATTTAATCTCTACCTTGAACACCAGAGACATCAAAGTAGGCCATCTTTTTTTCTCTGACTTCTTCCATTTCTCACTGTATAGTTAAGTGTTTTATTTAATAGAAAAAACGGGTGTCACATGATCCCTAACTGTAAAGGCCTATTGTGGGAACACTGCCAGAGAAAAAAGACGACTGGATGTATCCATTGCAGGCCTATGATGATAGAGTCTATTATTTTCATTTGTAGGATCATTTAGGATAGTGTATCAAGTCACTGTTACGTTAATTGTTGTCCAAACAAATATGGTCGTTCAATTTTCAGGGAAAAAGGAAGTCAATTAGAGCTTGAGATTTCTTAGATTTAAATACATGAAGTTATATGACCCTACAGATACAATATGACTTTTAATAACTCCAAAAGTAGGACTGATATTTGTGGCATATAACTCCTGATCACGTAATGTAGTTGATCTGTAGCCTGATCGGTGGCCTGGGAGCAAGCTTAGCAAGGTTAGGAGTGCTTTCCCCCATGCAGTCTGGAGATGCAGTAGTGCGCTCGTCTCCGGATCGAGCTGTCCGGGCTCGAGCCCTGGCCAGGGACATTGCGCTGTGTTCTTGGGCAAGACACTTCACTCTCACAGTGCCTCTCTCCACCCAGGTGTATAAATGGGTACCGGCGAATTTAATGCTGGAGGTAACCCTACTATGGACTAGCATCTTATCCAGGGGGAGTACAAATATTCTTCATGCTACAGAAACCAGGATAAGCTCGGGTCTGATGGGCCAGTTGGCTTGTTTGCTGACCTTACCTTACCTTACGTATAGAAATTCCATTCGTTCAGTACGCTTGTTCTTATAATTAAAGCCATGGTTTACTTGTAATTCTTTCAGATTCCAGACCACACCAGAAACGATTTTCCATTGTCATTAATCTCCTGTCCTTATGAACAGATAGGTTGCAAAAGAAAGGTATTTAGATCAACCTTAACGCTTTGTTTGTATTATAAACATGTACTTATTCCATCACTTTTGACAACATTTTAGAATTATACAGTAATACTTCTTCTTCGACCATAACCCTATGTGGGTATAGGGCCAGACATTCTCCTTCGCCATGTCACACGGTCACGAGCAGCCACTGTTGCCTCGCTCCATGAGCCAAAACCCAATGCTGTTCTTTCTTTTTCTGCGGTTCTCCGCCAAGTCTAATAGATTTGGGTGTAGCCAACGACTCTATCGGAGAACAGGCTTCCTTTCGGCTTACACCTGTTCCCGTCATCAATCCATCCTCGCATATGATAAAATTATCATTTGGAGTTAGGCAAGTAGTTGTGCTGTTCCCCATGTAAAATTGCTTGTTAGAATTTCCGGTTTCCGTAATCGATAATTTTTTACGGGATGGGGGGATTGGCCCCATGCCTAACCCCCAACCTGGAGGGCCTGGGTTTTCTGTCAGGGTGTCCTTCCCTTAGCCACAATATCCCGTTATTTGAAAGGCGCCGGATACCCGCCTTTTGCCGTTGTCGCTCAGCTGCAGTACAACTGCATTACCGGGGTTATGACGAGGACATGCGACAGCCGACTTGGTGGCAGAGCCTTTGACACGGTGGGCATTTCCTGGCATTTGCGAAGTACACCTAGTGGCCCCAGTGCACTCCACCAGGGCACCTTACCACCCTTCAACCCCACAGTAATACTACAGAAAGTATAAAAATAGCAATTGTTACACTAGATTGCTTACTAATTTTAGAAAATATACCAGCGCCTTTATTTTGAAACCCCGCTATGTCGAAGAATTTTTCATTCCCTTTCTGTTGAAATGGGTATCCTGCTGTATTATAATATCTTACTGATGTGTTTCACCTCGGGGGAACTCCCATGTCAGAGGGATTCTTGTCGGAAAATGTGAATTAAACCCCTTAAGGAGACCAATCAGGGAGTGTCTCGAGCTTTTTTGACCCCTAAAATGTTAAAACGGACATGACAGCGTTTTATTTTGTCATTTATTTGCGTGACGCCTTGAAGTTTCGTTCTGAACAGCCCAAATGAGATCAAAATCCGTAATTGACAACCCTTAGCGAAATGACGAGTGGGGTTGGAGTGTGTTTCATTAACGCGGAAGATGTTAGTATGTAAATTAAGGTAAAGTATGCATACGAGTGGCCTATCTTGCCGAAGCCTATCCCGGTTTCAGTGGCATGAAGCGACTAGGGGTATTTCTATTCCCCCCTGGATGGGATGCTAATCCATAGCAGGGTTACCCCCAGCATTAAGTTCGTCAGTACCCATTTATACACCTGGGTGCATGGAGAGAAGCACTGTGAGAGTAAAGTGTCTTGCCCAAGAACACAACGCGATGTCCCCGGCCAGGGGCCCGTTTCTCGAAAGCTCGGAAACTTTTCGGGCCCGGAAAGCCATAGGAATTTGATTAACTATTTACATCTAAACTTTCCTTCAAAACGTTGGAAAAACGATCGAGAAAAACGTCGCATTTCGTAGACGACCGACAACCACTGTACTCTAATGGCTGATAGTGCACGAGTAGCTCAGCCAATCAGATTGCAGCATTTGCATTAGTATACTAGTAGAATTCTACTAATAATTAACAATTGGAGTATAACCTAAAGATTTCCACGAGGAGATAGTCGATGAGGCCGAAGGCCTCATCGACTATCTCCTCATAGACATCGCGCGAGAGTGAGTAATGTATCTGTTTTAGTAGAATTCTAACTGGGATTTCCTTCAAACAACGATTACAATTATTTCTGGTCATAGTATTAAGCTTCACTCTTTAGAGAATTCGCGTGGACTGAATTACTTGTCAAAAATTGCGAGCTTTTTTAATTCAAGAAACCGTAAATGGCCTCCTTTTAGTCTTCTCAGGAATTTAGTTAATACATTTGTTTCTTAATGTTCTTCAGCGAGGGAACGTTGTAATTTTGTTGAGCACACCAGGCCTCTGCACACTAATAGCTGATATTATGCAATGGCTCAGCCCATCAGATTAAAGCAATGCATTAGTATACTAATAAAATTCTACTTAAGCTTAATAGTTGATGAGGGCACAAGCCCCGGAGTCAACTATCATGCATAGAAATCTAGGGCGAAAAATCTAACTGTTTTAGTATGAATCTACTAGTCGTTCAAAACTTTTATCTAAATCCTCTTCACAGACACCTCGAAAATGCAAAGAAGCGGCTGTCATTTTGTTAACAAGCGCACACTGCTGCGCTACTCACTATCTACAACAGAATAGATAGTGAGTAGCCTAGCCAATCAGAGAACGCCATTCGTGAAAGGACGTTAGTAGATTTACACTAAAACAGAATTGATGGTGTCTAGCGTAGCCAATCAGCGAGCGGCATTCGCGATAGAAAGCTAGTAGACTCGAGAGAAGCATGGACTAAATATTCCCTATTTCTTTTATAAAACACTCCGAGAAAGGAAGGGAAACTCACTCTTCATTGTCATTATCAAAACGTAAATTCTCTTTGCTTGTGCCATCATTACATCGACAGCTCATGCCCTTGCTTTTCGCTGCCAGCTAAATAACGTAAGAAAACATTAACATATTTTTGAGATTCGACGAAATAACTACGTATTTTCGTGGAGGTTCGGCGACGATTTATGGAATTCCATCTGCCATGAAACCCCATCTGGACTTAGCGCGTGTCAGACTTGAAACACGAATGTTTATTTGGAAGGTTAAGTGCTTCAGTAAACTTTTGAGGCAAGCGAAAGCCGGAGAGGTGCTTAATACAGCTAGTTCCCCGTTCTACTCAGACAGGTCAGAGAGTTATGGCTACAAGCTAAAAGTACGTATTGATCCAAATGGTGATGGGTCCGGCAAGAATACTCACCTGTCGATGTTCATCGTCGTCATGGAAGGTGAATATGACGCCATGCATATTACCCTGGCCTTTCAAAATTAAAGAACGTGAAGTTTACATTGATCGATCAACAGGAAGATCCAGCCCAGGGGGAAAACATTGCGCAGTATTTCATACCAGGTGATTACCCATGCTTCACAAGGCCTACGAGTAACGAGAACAGAGCTGGGCACGGGTTTCCCGAATTTATATCTCACGAGAAACTTCATTCAAGGCCCTATATTGTGGATGACACTCTGTTTCTCCAGGTTGAGATCAGCCCGTCATCCAGTTAAGGTTTACACGCTCGCCCTTTTCACGGCTGAAGACACGAAGAACGTAAAAAAGCCAAACGTCCAGTGTGGCTCTGATGATTTCAAAATAATTAACAATGAGGAATAGATCAAACGTTCCCAAAAAGTCCCTTTAGGGAATGCTCCAGTTTTCAGTTACCTCGATTTGGTACGACTTACAGCAGAATTTTCATAACTTGTGCTTTAAATAAAACTAGGTTCAAAGTGTTTTCTAAAAAGTTTCCTTTAATATTCAGGTCTGTTTTCACAAAGGAGCAGAACTTTCCAGATCACGTTATTTAAGCTTCACGTTGCATTACAACAGTTGTTTCGTTGTTATTGTTCAAGGTGTTGCTGAATTATTGATTGATTTTTCTAAAGCAGTGCATCATTAGGTTGAGATTATTATCAGAAGATTAATTGTTGGTGACAGACATTTTAGATTCTTAAGGCTGGGGCTTAGTTTCCATGGAATTTCAAAGTGAGAATTTTTAGAAATAAAAACAATATTTCCATCATTTAACATGATGAAAGGGTACCTGATACCGTTGTCCTAGACTTGGCACAAGTCGACCTCATTAGTTTCAGGGTGGAATAGCGACTGTAAGCGAGCGAACTGAGCTGCGAAGTTTTAGGCTGCGAAGTGGCGTTATGATCGTCGCGAAGCGGCCGAGTGAGCGGATTTGAGAGCTCATACCACCTTGAACGCCTAAATATAGGAGTGGCCCGGGTTGTTCGAAATGTAGGTGGATAAAGGTATCCACCGGATAAATCACAAGGCTAGGTTTATGGTTAGTGATCAAGTTTGTCCGGTCAAGATGATGGGATATTGGCCACTGAGTTCTTTTTCTTGCTTGTTTATGGACCAAGACGGAGTAAATGTCATAAACACGCGAAAAACGAAACAGGCCAGAGTGCGGCCACACGCTTGGTCAGGAATTTATTATATGAAAAAGAGCACTATTCCCATGCAGGACACAGCGGGTAATCTCGAGCGGGCAAGATAGCACCTTCTTGCCCGCTAAAGTTGCCAATCACAACGCAGATTCAGTTCACCTTGCTCGATCACGGAGCTAGCCCGTATAATGATAAGAATTATTATGGAACAAAAACTAGATTTTGACTTATACTATAATTTATAGATCGACTGACGTCAAATTAGACTACGTGGGTGCCGTCAATTTGGAGATAGTCTTAAGTTGCCGGCTAGAGCTTCCATTAGGTCAAGCTTAAAGTTGCCTTTTACAATTATAAGCCGTTGGTTTGAAATGACCCTCCAACTTCTATCCAATGAATTAGAGACACTACATTGAGAACACATCCAGGTGTTACACCATTACTCAGGAAACAAAAGACAAGGTGGAGGCTTGTGCAATCTCCTGGTAATAGGCTAATGGTATAGATACATCTAGACCAGAGTCCTCTATAAAGCCAGAATATTGGTTGGACTTGAGTGACTTACCCCCTATGTACATGAAAAAAAAAAAAACAAAAAAATGAAAATGAAAATCTTATTTATAGTGGTCATGCACTTAGCTATACAATGTAGCACTAAGCTCAGCTAGCTCACAGGCATGTGACTGGGTAGATATCAAGCTGACTCTCAAGCTCAAGTTCTGTGGTACGAAACATGTTGCACACTAAAGCTTCCACAAGAGCGTTCACAAAGTCCTCGGCGTAACCTGAAGGTAGCCGCGTATTTCTTTCGCTGACGAGGAACAGCATATTTTTTTTGCACAATTACATTGAAAACTATTATAATTCCGCTCAAAGTTGGAGCGATAAGTTCAAAAGTTATTTACTAAAAATCTACTCACAGCACGGTAACTTAAAAAAAAAAAATTATGTAGGTGGGGTTCAGAGCCACCTTAAATCTTCGAAAATTTAAGGTGGCTCTGAACCCTACCTACAGAATTTTTTTTGAACTTTGCCAAAAGTTGCGTCTTATGCTTATCAAAAGTTGATAATATAAAAAAGATTCACCGTGCCTTTTTTTAATTATAAGCCCCTAAAGCTGTAACTAAGGGTGTTTTTAGCAGGTCATACGATTGCTATGGTAACCTATTGTGATACGAAAATGATACAACGTGTTCACCAACGACTGGGCAGTTTTTTGATACCATGATTGTGGCATCAAGTGTTAAAGAGTGGATATAACAATCCATCATATTCTAAGTGCTAAAAACTGTTTTGAGCCACCTTAAGGCGTGTGTTATTGTGTTCTTAACTAACGCGAAACGTTTGTTTTAATTGAAATATGGATAACTTCAATTTTCTCTCGTGTGGTCAGCCTGAGAGCTTAAGTCTCGATACGTTGTTCTAAACTGTATTCAAAATTTCAAAATATTACCGTGCCATGAGGTTTTTTTCGGTAATGTCGAGAATATGATTGCGTAATAAGCGTGTGACGCTGTTAATATTTACTTAGAACGGACAAGAGAAAGTAGAGCTCTTTTTGTACACGTGGATCGAGTCGAGCGAGCAAGCAATGGAAAATTTATATCGAGAGTGAGTAGCGTTGAACTTGATGTAAGCTTGTATCGAGAAATTTAATCAGAACATTAAAGCAATTCACAACAGTAATTTAATTTTCGCCATTATTGCTCGACTGTTCTACGGAAATCATCTTAACATGCCTTTGACGTCAGGACAATACAGTCTTTCCCGCTTGCTGAATCCTGATTGGTCAATTCAAATTTCAGGTGCGCCGGCCGTAATTCAAGGTTCTCAGCTTTCGCGCTAGGTCCACTAGGCCTCGATGTTTCGCCTCGGTCAATCGTCTTCGCATGACGAGTTAAAGTGTTGCCGAAGTCAATTGACCGAGAGACTTGGCAAGTTGTCAGCCACCACTTGTCGCTCTCGAACAGCGGGGTGGCTCTGTAAGCAAGCTACGCTTTTTCTCTAAGAAGCAAGAGACTGGGAGAAAGGGGAGCGATTTTCCCTCTTATTTCACCCGTTTCACCATCATCCATTTTAAATGCGCGGGAGACTAGCTTTCACTTCCGCGCGCATGCCCTGGAACAGACCTGCTACAGAGTTCAGGGTGGAAAAACGTATTGCGCAGTTTTCTGCACATCCCTAGCTCTATTTGCAGGCTAAGGTAATAATTAGGACGGAAATGGTCGTGTTCGCGCTTCGTGTTCACCTCAGCACAAGCTTAAAACCCCAGTGTGCACGGACAATTTTCGTAACGCCGCCACGAATTTTTTTATGGTGTCCAGTCCACGCGCGCCATGCATAGTCTCGCCGATCACACAACGACCGCACGCATGGGGAATGTTGCGTGACATCCCGTCACTGACGTCAGCGGGAAATCACCACACAACCGATTGTCCCGTGCAAAATGGCGGAAGGTGGGAGAATTACGCGGCGACCTTCAGGTTTTACCGAGCACTTTTTGAATGCTGTTGAGGATGATTTACAGTGTTCAATATGTCATTTGCCGCTTAATAAGCCTGTTTTGACAAGATGCGGTCACAGGTTTTGCAAAGAATGCCTCGGGGAACATTTTAGAAGGTTGGTTCGTGATACGCCAGTTGAAGATACCAGTTTGGAATGTGATTTCAGTTCAGCAGCTGTGTGGTTTCGTGATTTATGGGAAAATTTTCAATAGAAACGTAAAAATTGGAGAAGGCGCAAACACAAAAGTCTTTAAAAGCACAGAAAAGCGATCGTCCCGTGTTGAATGCAAATGCATGTCCTTTGTGCACTGTTATGATTCTCCCAGCAGGGGAAGGGATAGGGGTGTTTACAAATATTCGAAAGCCCTCTTCACGGTTGTAACTTTTTCATTTGCATTACAGTATAACTGAATATAATCATGCAAGCATGTGAGGCAATTTCGGGCAGTTTTGCAGCTTGTGAACGAAAATGCATCCATCCATATGCATGTTGGATTACATTGTACATGAAATGCAAAAGAGAAATGGGCGACGTTGTTATGTCAAAATATTTCTAACTTGGCTCCAAGGCTTGGGGGAATAAAACAAAATAAGTTAATTATTCCTGCAAAGGTTTCTTTCAGTGATTTCATTTGTTTTGTTCCCCCAAATATATTGAAAATGGCCTGTCGTTATATGAAAGGAATCATTAGGGTTGGGGGACGGGTTAGGCAATTTTTCTTTTAGGCAATAATTTTTCCCAATTCCAGGCTGGGCATGATATTTTCCAGATTTGTTCCCCATATAATTTTCTTTTTCTTGGCTCAGTTTGCACAAATATTCTTTGTGTTTTTCTTGTTCAGGTACTTTTTGGGTACAAATTGCCCACATGACACTCCCATCAAAATTTAATTGGTCTGTGATCCTTTATAACGTGGTAGTACTTTTAGATATAAGCCACCTGCAGCAACAAAGACAAAGCGTATTTATCAAGAAAAGAAATCTCTATTTGCTGTCTTGCCTCCTTGGTCGAATTCTTAAATAAAGAGAAATCGTCATTACTAAAGCTTGTAGAATAATTAAAACAAACAAAACCATAACATATGCTGCGATCTACTCCTTTTCATTCCAAGATAAATTTAAGCTAAAGCTTTAGCTTTGGACGTGTCCTTAACACAGTCTGTCAACATTCTAGAGACATTTAATGTGGACCACTACAGATTTTATAAGATTCTGCATGCTCCTACAATTTCCACATCTTTTGATTTTCCTGATCTCGTAAGGGGAGGTTGATGTGTATCATTTCATGTCCAAACATAGTTCAGATCACTAGGTGCTTTTTTGTCAAGATTCCTTGTCACACCTCGTCATTGATGCGTCATCATGCATGAAGTTGTAGATAAATCACTGCATAAAATATGTCACTATCATAGTATGTGCTGTAGCATTACTATCTTTTAGGTACCCTAGTTCTAACTGGAATATTAAAAATTTGCATTTGATAATGGCAACAGGATGACATTGAAAGTTTATGTTCTTGCATTAATTTTCTTTTAAAAATATCTTTTGGATATCTTTTATATTTTTACCCAGTTTATTTTACTTGTTTTATTAAAAAAAAAAATTTTCTATGGACACTTTTTTACAGGCAGGGAGAAAGTGGCCAACATTGCAACTGTCCTACAGACAGAATAGACTTGGATCCTGCCCAGGTAAATGACCTTAAGAGCTGCGTATATTTTTGCAGGACATTTGTTACAAAATGATTCAAGGGAAACAGTACATAATGTAATAAACTTGTTAACTCCATAAGCTGTACAGTAGTAGTACTTAGTTACCCATCAAGCTAGGAGTCTGCAACACAGCATGAAGGCACACACCTGTGGGAAGCAGCTAGGAGTACATCAACCCCTACCCAACTCTCCCCATATGGGATGCTTGAAGTCCATTACAAGGTTACTCCCCTGGAATTAATTTTTCAGTGTACATTTATACACTTGGGAAGAGCAAAGCACTCTTAGAAAAGTCTCAAGTGCCTCACTTAAAACACTGAGAAGTGTCCATTGTTTGTAAGATACTGAGAAAATAGTGAGTTTTTCATCAGGGCAGACAAAACTTTCCATAATTTGAATGGATGTCAATATTAAATAACTGCCGGTGGAGCAGGTTCCATTTTGTTTTAATTGAATAAGATTTTCTTTTTCCTCCGTGCAAGTTAATCATCTTTACAGTTTTTCTTTTATGTTAATTGCTTTTAGGATGTCTTCCCTGACAAAGCAACAGAAAGGAAGGTTCTTTCTTTTGCCATCAAATGTCCAAGTGAGGGTTGTGAATGGACTGGTGAACTGAGGAATGAACAGGTACTAATTGGAAACTCTATTATTAAGAGGACACCATTGAAACAACATAATAGCTGTAGAATAGACAGATGTTCTCAAATTATTTTAAACACACGCATGAAAGGAAAAAATTCTTAAAGTGCACACATCTATTTAACTTGCAAAAGTACTCTCTCAACAGAGTTTGTTTTAATAATGTTATCAGTTGTTAACTTAAACTTACATGTAACTCATAAAAGTATTTAACTGCATGGTAACTTGACACTCGACTGTTCAATATAATGTTAATGCTAATGACAAATTATGTATTATTACATTTAAATTTCAATCCACAGCGTATAATTATTTGAAATCTGAGAGCTCCATCTTGAATAGCAATATTGGTTCTGAATAAATTACAAAATTTAGAGAGGAAGCCATACACCTGTATCAGTCTTAACTGGTTTTCATTCAAGTCCTCTATCCTGGTCGAATTGGAATTTGGAAATGTTGGCTTATGTGAAGGAAGGGAACCAGAGAACTCAGACCAAAACCCTTGGAGCAAGGCAGGAACCAACAACAAACTCAATTAACACACATGGCACTGGGCTGGAATTGAAGCCAGGCTGCAGTCATTGGTGGGAGGCAAGCGCTCTTGCCACTGAGCCATCCCTGCTTCCATGTATACTGTACACCAGCACATGTATTAAACTTGGTAGCATTCTGGATATTATTTGTATATAACAGGGAGAAACTGATAGTTTGCAAGTTAGAACTAGGAGTTAATTGATTAACCTGATATCATTTAGTGGTGACTGGTCATGAGATAACCAAAAACTTCAAGTTTGAATTTTGATATGATTGTTTATTTGATGATCGGCTCAAGGATTTCACAAGTCAAGTATTAAATCAAGAAGGATATCTCCATTTATACACATTGTGTTGTCTTCTTTAAACAGCGAATTGTCATTGTGCTGGAAACAGTAAATAATCCGACTGACTACAGTATGAACACCTACAGTCATACAATATAATCAGCCGACTGTAAAAGTACATTACAAAAACTTATCTCACATGAGGCCGAACTCTCGCGTATCATATGACTTTGTTGACATCGTCCTCTCGATTAAATAATGTCACATGCTCGATTACTGAACATAACTTGACACATTCAATTACATAAGGCCACAATTGCTCAAGTCTTAAAATATTTCTGATCATTAATGATAATTCAAAACTATAAGTTTTTAGAAAATGTGTAACTACAGGATTACTTGTAAAATAACTTTGATCAATTTTTCCAGGTAATGACAGCATAATTAATAATGGTAACAGGACTGAGTGGAGTCCAATTCAGTCTGTAATCATATGAGTGATAAACAGAATCGGACAACTGCAAAGTGGGAGTCCGATTTGTTCATCATGAGTATGATTACAGACTGAATTGGACGACACGATGTCCTGTGACCAGTTAATCAAAACTATGACAAAACTCGAGAAACGAACAAACCATCAATTAATTGCTGAACGATTAAACGTCATTATGAATGCTGAAAAACACAGCAGTTTACGCAACAAAGTGCACCGCAACAGCGTGTGCAAAATGACGCGTACTGTCCAATTACAAGCATGACGCGTACACTGTCAAGTTAATGCTCAAATCGGGCTGCTGATAGCCAATCACATTCAAGGATTTTGTTATAGTTGTGATTAACATGAATATCATTCAAATCTCCCAGCAACAAATCTCATCTGCTGAATACTGTCTCTTATCTTAAAAGACATTTGTCCTCTTTGGCTCTATATCTGCTACATGTAACTCTTCACATCAGTTAGCATAATAAGAACATGAACATCATATTCTCTTGTACTCCACGACAGTAATTATTTATCACTCATTTAGAATGAGTTAATGTTAACTTGATATTTGAAAGGTATCATCATTTCTAATATGCAGTGGAAATTAAAGAATCCCTTCATTTTCACTTTGGAATTCGAATACTGGGGATGTGGAAAATTATGTGCCAAAACATGTAATTGTGCTCAGTGACTTTCAGCCTGAAAAGTGATGTTGACTACTTTGTGTTACAGGGTCATATGGTATCTTGTCCTTGCGTACATGTTCCCTGCACAAACCAAAACTGTGATGTCACTGTACAAAGGAGAAATCTTCAACAACACATCACCTCTAGATGACAGTGGAGGATCATTCAATGTAAACACTGCAGTGAGCCACATCCAAAGTGCCGAATGAGGGTAATTTGAATTTGAAATGCTAAAGGTGTAATACTAGTACCAGGGTAACCATAGGGAAAAGTCAGTGAAAACACATTCATGGATGGTTTAACGTTTAGAACTTTATGTGACAACACTGGAATATTTTTTTCTGTAATTAACAGAAAATGTGAAGAGCTTTGGATGTCTGCGAGTCATTTCCCTTTTCTCCTCAGTACTTTAATAGTTCGCATTTCATCTATTTTTTTCAGATTTCAAACCACACCACAAACGACTGTCCATTGTCATTAATCTCCTGTCCTTATGAACAGATAGGCTGCAAAAGAAAGGTACTAAGATCACCTTCGACACTTTTTTATTATCTCTATCACTTTTGGCAGTATTGAACACAGCGACAAGATTTGGAGAATTCAATTCTTTTAACTTTTGCAGTGGGATCGCCATTTCCCAAGTAGGGGAATGAAAAATTGTTTTAGGTAACGGGAGTTCCAAATAACTTGGGTGGTAATGTTTTAGTGTAAAATATTAAACAGTCTCGTGTAGCAGTGGTTATTTTATGTGCCGTAATTAGACTTGAAAAGGTTGGGGACTTGAGCATTATTGCATAATCTATGTCGCAGAGTTCAAATTGTAACAAAAGTACAACGAAGTTCGCGTTCTCTCTTGTCACGAAGTACGACGGTGTTTATTGATTGCTTTTGTTAGAAGTCAAGGGCATGACTTATTAATTCATCTTTTAGTTACACAGTTCAAGATAGCGAGATTAAATTAGGTTAAAGTTAGGAAGACGGTAACTATTGGAAATAACTGGAAAGTTTTAGAAAGCGGGGCTATATTTTACATGCAGTAAATATAAAATGATTTTACATTTACAACCAAATCTAAGGGAACTTACTTTTTGTTCAAGATACCTTTTAGCGGAGATTTCGAGATAACAGGGTTGATCTGTATTTTATTTTCTCTTAGAAAACAGTCCTAAGAAAATACGCGCGCTGATTGGTTAAAAATCGTGTTTCTATAACTCGATGGAAACACAGAACTAGCACGAGCTGTTGACGTAATGATGGCGCGTGCAAAGAGAATTTACATTTTAATTTTGTCCCGGATGTGATAAGGTAAATTTTAGTGAGAGGTTAAGTGGACTCGCACGTCCCGAGTAGCCATCGTCTTAGATTACAGCCAAGTTCCACTGCGTTATTTCATGCTAAGCATAATGAGCTGTAAAATGTACTGATAAACCATGACCTGAAAGTGTAAAGAGATTGGGTCGGGCGTGCAAAACATTTCCAGTTGAGACACATGCAATTCAAGTCTACGTTAAAGTACGCTCATCATTTTTCAGAACCACAATGCCAATTTACAAAGACCTGTGTCAGTTGGACGCTTTCTTTCTTTGCATGGTTCGGTTATACTTAGTATGTGTTATGGGGGAGGGGGGTAGAAAACACTTTTGCTGCCAGCTAACGTATTGTATGAAAGCATAAACGTCCTGTTGAGATTCAGCTAAGTAATTACATGTTGCCTTGTAGGTTCAACGACGAGAAATGAAATCCCATCTTGAATCTGACGTGAAACCCCATCTTGACTTAGCTTGTGTCAAACTTGAGACCCGTACGTTTATTTGGAAGATTGAACACTTCAGTGAAGTTTTGAGGCAAGCAAAGGCCGGGGAGAAAAATAGAATAGAAAGTATTCCATTCTATACAGATAGGACAGAAAGTTATGGCTACAAGTTAAGGGTATGGATTTATCCCAATGATGACAGAGGTAAGGTGAATACTCACCTCTCCGTGTATATTGTTGTAATGGAAGGTGAATATGATGCTATATTACCCTGGCCTTTCAATAAGAAAGTGAACTTTACACTGATTGATCAACAGGAAGATCCAGTCGAACGGGAAAATGTTACCATACATTTAATGGCAGGTAATCACCCAAAAAACTTTGCAAGGCCTAGGAAAAACGACACCAGTATTGGGTGTGGGTTTTCCGAGTTTGTAACTCACGACAAACTTCATTCACGGCGCTACATTGTAGATGACACTCTGTTTCTTCAGGTTGAGGTCGGACCGTCATCCAGTTAAAATCTTCTTGTAACTGCCATCGTTGATTTTCATAGTCTCCTTTCCACCGCTGATGACACAAAGAATGTAAAACAGGTCAAATGGAGAGTATGGCTAAACGAGTTTCAAAATAATTTTAAATAAAGACGAATGGATCAAACGTTCCCAAAAATTACTCAGAAGGAGTGGTTCAGTTTTCAGCTACCTCGATCTGGTACGACTAACAGCAGAATTTTTATAATTTGTACTTCAAGTGAAACTAGGTTCAAAGTGTTTCCTAAACAGTCGCCTGTAATGTTTAGGTTTCTTTCCGGAAAGGAGCAGAATTTCCCAGATAATGTTAGTTAAGCTTCGCGTTCAAAAAATGGTCAAGTGTTGTTGTTTATAGTGGTTAATGCGCTGTTTATAGTGGTCAATGCATTGCGATATACTGAGTTGTTTCGTTCCATTTGTTCAAGGTGTTGCTAAATAATTGATTGATGGAGAATACTCCAGAGCTGTTGATCATTAAGTGGAGATTTTGTTTATCAGAAGATTAATTATAGATGACATTGTAAGTTACTAGGGCTAAAGCTACGTTTCAAACTGAGAATTGTAGAAATAAAGACAAGATCTCAATAAACATGTTTTAACGCCAACTGTCTATTCCTACCTGGATGTGCTTCCGAAGTTATCCATATTCTTTTAACTAACTCGAACTCTTTAAAATCCGAAGGCAAAACACAAAGACACATAAGACACATGTGGGCCGAATATTTAAACGAAGTTTAGTTTAGACTAAATCGAGGTTTAGACAAGGCCTCCAAAGACCACGGCTAGGCGTGGTCTAGATCGCATTATTTAAATGCAGTCGAGCCGCATCCTACGGAGACCATGTCTAAGCGTGGTTTAACTAAAATTCCTATTGTTTGCCAAACACCGCGTGTTTAGAATTTTGAAGAGGCCAGATGAAAAAATGGCGTCAAAATCTCGAAATGCAAATTTGAGCCAAAAAGAAAAACTTCTACTTGCCGAGCTCGGGAAGCAATATCCCGATATAGAAAACAAAGGATATAACAATGTCAGCTTAAAAAGGAAACAGTCATCGTGGGAAAAAGTTGTGCAAAGTTTCAACGCCGGAAATCCTGATGGTAACAAGCGCGATGTGAAAGCAATTTAGGGATGTAGGAAGCGCATGAAACTGCAAACGAAAAAGGAATTTGATGAGCAACTGAGGGAAATGCTATTAGTAAAGAACTTGGTAAGCTGGTTGCTGACGTTATTCCAGCGTCAGCGAATCTACTGGAATTGACAAATGGTAAACGCCATAGCGTGCACTATTGAGTTATGGATGCACGCGGGAGGTTGCTAAGCACGAAAGAAGCGTAAGAGTCGCACGAGGCTATCGCCTCGTGCGACTCTAGCTTCTTGAGTGCTTAGCAAACCTCCCAAGTGCATCCATAACTCAATAGTGCACACTATGGCGTTTACCATTTGTTTTATAGCATAACATTGAGACATTGGAGCAACAGAAGTCCTTTTATTGAGCTACATCACAAAAAAATGTTCGTGTAGTCTTACATGACAAGAGAAAACAAGCGCGCGAAAATTCATTCATGACAACCGACTGCACACCAGTAACTCGATAAAGTTTCATCTTCAGACAATTGTGAAGACAGTTTCCCACTTCTGGCAGAAGAACGTCGGCCATTACTTTGGAAACAATGTCTGTCAAAAGATTTGCTTTGTAAACATTAGCACACACGTCAGCAGCGTACACCCATGGGCAAATAGTAGACGCTAAATTAACAATCAGAACGCGCGCTTTGCTTTGGTTATGTTATAAAATCAGTTCGATGATGACTCTGTTGAACTTGCTGCATCAGCAGTCAACAGCTCTGTGATTGACAACACTGATGAACCCGGACGAAGTGACCAATGAAGTATGCCGAGTACCAGCTCAAGCCACGACAGAAAAAGGACAGCAAGGCGAAAGAAAACTACGAAAGAATCCATTGTTGGGTGAGCGAATTTGCAATTTTCAGTTATCCTCTATTTTATTTATTTATCAGTTCCTGACAATTTGCAAAATAAATAATTTGAAATATATTTCTGCAAACAGTGCCAGAGATGCATGTTAACAAGAAGACCAAATAGATAAAGATCCATTCTTAACCTTAGCCAGAAAGGAACACGAAGCGAAAATGAGGATTCTTCAGTTAAAAGAGTGGAAACTTAAGAATCACTGCATGCAAATGGGAATAGGTCTCCCCCCAGATGTGTCACAAGAATATGAAGATGTGTATCCTTAGTAGCTGGTATGTGAAAACCCATGCTGAAACTGAACGACTTGTAATAAAATATGATTAATATGACAAAATAAACAAATTATGATAAGGTACATTAGAGTTCCTTTTATTCCTGTTAACAGTTTAGGTGAGCCATTATGGTATAAGAAGAGACAAATAACACGACGCAAGTGTCCGTACTGTCGAAAGCAAGGAAAAAAGGGGTTTTTGGGGGCCACGTTGCATTGACCCTTTAACCAAGTTGCAACTCTTCTGCTGAGAGTAGTCTTCCTGTCCCTACTTTAACTTATACATGTACGTCAGGTGCCTGCGTAAAATAGCGGGCGATAATTAACTTGCATTTAGGGTTTCCACTTGCGTCTGCAGCTCCGGAAGGTTCTGCAGGTTCATCGTCGTCATCATGCCAATCCACATCATTCATTTCACTTTCCATCTGCTCTGTTGCAAAATTATGCAAGGCCACAACGGCTGAGATGATAACCAGGGAATTTCCAAGACGGGCACACAACCCTACATGCAAGCAAGGGAAGCGCCTCTTCAAAATTCCAAAGCACCTCTCGATCGCAATTCTGGTACGTCTTCAGCTTCATTTCTTGGGTTTAGAAGGGGAGTCATGAGGTAGGATCTGCATGCATATCCGCTGTCACCAACAGGATGCCAATGATGGATCCATTACGAAATTGTTCAACAAATGTGCTATTGTGAAAAATGCGCGAGTCATGAGTAGCTCCCGGCCAGTGTGTGACATTGTTGGTGATTAATGGTTTGCTGTCACAAACAGTTTGAACATTCACGGAATAAGATTGTTTCCTGTTTATGAAAGCCACTGCATCGTTCCTATCTAGACAAACAATTATCATGTGGGTGCAATCGATTGCTTCAACGACACAAGGGAATCCTATCTCGTAAAAGCTTCTCTTCGTCAGGAAAATTGGCTGGAAATGAAATAAGCTGCCTTTTATGTTTCGAAATAAGTAATGGTAAAAGGACTGAGTGAAGTCCAATTCGGTCTGTTATCATAAGAGTGATAGCAAAATCGGACGACCGCGCAGCGGGAGTCCGATTTGTTTATCACGACTATGATTACAGACCGAATTGAACGACACGAAGTCTTGTTACCAATTGATCATAAAAATTGCAATCTCCGAGAAAAGTAGAATAGCCAAGTTATGAAAGAAAGGGAAAATTTACATTAAAATACCTACAAACGAGATGTAAACGCTCTAAGGCCACCGCGCCTTCTACCGGCAATTAGGCCCAAAAGCAAGCGTGCGGACGCACGCACGTAACTACAACTTTAAATGTGATTGGTTGATTTAAACTACAACTTTGAATGTGATTGGCTTATTGAACTGTCTGATAGCAAACTGTCCAATGAAAAACTAGTGGAAAATAGGAGTTTTTTAAACCAATCACAATCGAGGAAATTGTAATTTTATGATTACCCTTGAAACGCGGTGTATTACCTTGCCGACGGCATAATTAGACACTCCAAACAAATCTCCAATTACTTGATGAAAGCTGGCTGTAGCATAAAAACGCAAGGTTCGAAGAACTTGCTGCATTGGTGTGAGGGGCAAGCTTCTCCTCGTTTGATGTTCCAGATATCGATCGTTTTTGAAAATGGCAGTGCGTTTGATAACAGAATCTTTCCTGAGGCGAAACCGTAGACAAAAATTGGCGTCCTCATATTCTTCTAAAAGATTAAGCCTATCCCGCAAGTTTCGGATTCTTCAAACTCGTCGAGTATTAGCCCATTGCTGTAGGCGTCTATATCACAAACTTCCATCCATGACAAAAACCTTCACTAATAAAACGTTAGACAACGTCTAAACCTACTCATGACCAGGTCTAAGTTGCCATTGTTTGGAAGTCTGTGTTTAGACTCGTTTAGGCGAGGTTTAAGACAAGTGACGTTTAAATAACACGGTTTCCCGGTTGAGACCCGGTTTACACCAAGACCTTCTTAAACGACGCCGAAACTTCGTTTAAATACTCGGCCCTGAGTTTAACGGCCTGGATTTCAACTCCAACACCAGCGCGGATTTAAGAGCTCATACCACTACAGTTGAAAGCCTAAAATAAGTCTTTAGGATAAGATTGAGAATTATGGAACAGAAAAGTAGAATGACGAAAATTTTATAATTTATAGATAGAGTAACGTCAAATTAGACTACATGAGTACCGAGTTGGTGATAATCTTGACTTGTCTAGAGCTATATATCTTTAGCTCGAGCACAACTCTCCTGTTACAACTAAAATAAGTCGTTGGTTTGACATAATGCTTGGACAGCCCCTCCAGCTCCTTTTCGACGAATTAAAGATACTTAAACACATCCAGGTGTTACACTTGGGTTAATTTACGATTAGAGACTGCTTCGCGTACTTCTCAGGAAACTTGAGACGAGATGGAGGCGTCGAAATAGGCCAATGGTATTTAGCTCTTATTAACCGAGCAGGAGGTCTATATGGGAGAATCTTGACCGAGGTCGTGAATACAGACCGAACGTATTAAGGTTTGTACACACGACCGAGGTCAAGATTTTCCCATACAGACCGACTAAGCTCGGTTAATAAGATTTTTATTATATGGAAAACAAGAACAATTTAATTCGTTTAAAGTAAACGGTTTTTTTCTAACTGACATTTTGCTTTCGAACTGCGATGAGCTGAATTTAATTCTGCCAATGTTTGCCCGTCCTCTTTACTTTTGCTAATTCCTCATTTATTCTTTACATTGTGTAATTTTATGTTTTGTCCCTGGCATAAGGGTTACCCCCTCCAACTACCCGAACCTTATTCGGCTGTTTGTATGGCGAAACGTCCCTGGCAGAAGGGTTCCCCTTTCCCACCCCCCGCGGGTCTGGATGTGGCTAACTAAGAAAATTTCAACAATCAGGGAAATAGCAAACTTCTAAAATGATGGAGGAGAGACGTCACGAAAGCTGTTTGCTGACAATGTTGACTCTCTCCTAAGTTCTGACTGTCAGGCACTTTCAGAGTGAGTAAAACCGTAATACTACAAATGAAATAAAGTCCTGATACGTCTACGATTTTCATTTTAATTATTTCTGTTAAAATAAAAATAGCAACTATTTAACAGAGATGTTTACTTGAGCTTAGCCGTTCATGATAAGAAGCACATGACTACATCGAAATATAATAGTTCAACATGTTACACAGGGATGTTGAACCTTAATTTTCTTAAATCAACTTCTAAACTCTGATGAGTAAACGCTAAGGCGGATTATACTCTAAAATGAGCGTATTCCTTTATCAAAGTATAATGCATGCAATAGACAACTGTGAAATTTCGAAAGTAACGACCCTCGTTACCTTCGAGTTAGCAACCTTTGGGACTCTTTAACTTGAAAGGAGGGGGGGGGGTCGCTACTTTCGCGAAGTCGTTGCTTTCGAGGGGTCGCTACTTTCGGGGAGCAAAAAACGTTATTTTAAAGTTGGTGCGGCTGAGCTCTGTTTTTGAGATAAAAGGCGAAAATGGGACAAAATTCTTCCAGTGTCAAATTAATGTCGTGTTCCAGTTCACGCTGTCTAGTCCCTGGTGAAACATATACCTGACCCTCTCCACAAGTTGTCTTCGTGGCTGTTGGCTTCCTCTTCATAGACCGCAGTGCTTCATTTTGATTGGTGTTGATTTCCTTTCCAAGGTTTTTGACTTTTTGTTCACAGGCTGCAAGCTTCGTCTGAAGGGTGTCCAGTTTCTTCTCGCGCTCTTCCTTAATTAAGAACTCTGACTTCCTCGTCGTGTTGTCTTCGGAAGGCATTCATCTCCTTTTCAAGAGTTCCGCATCTCTCCTTGTCCTCAGGCCCGTGCAAAAGAAACTCCCTCGCCTTTCAGTTAAATTTTGAACACACTACTGGCGAGAAGTTTGCATACAGTTTAGTCATTTTGACAGAGTTGCGACATGTTGCGTTGAAAAGTTGCGATCGTTTAGCCGGAACGAAGATGACGTTATACAAGTGGTAAGTACATACATACATACATACGTACGTACGTACGTACGTACATACATACATACATACACACACACACACACACACACATCCATGCATGCATGCATACATACATACGTTTATTTGATAAGTAGCAAGTAGGTCATTATATCCAAACAGCTCGCCGTCTTGGACTTCCTGCGGGTTATTTTTTTCCAGAAACGTCAGAAAACCATCAAAAATGCTTCAAAACTAGTTACAGGCAATTGGCCACGTTCGATATATTAAAATTCTAACATGGATGCGAGGCTTTCAGGACAAACTTCTTTAGTATAATTTCCAGAGGTGAATATAAGAATTGGACATTCTGATTGGTCGAAAAGCTCATCATATGACGCTATATTCACTCCGCTAGCTAGAGCTTGGTTACTAAGCTCGCCATCTTTGCCATTTCGGCAAGTAAACATGGCGGACTGTTGCTGAATGAAGGTTTCATTTATTTGAAAGACATCACTCCAAGTCTAGGATAGTTGAAAGGATGGAAAAATTTTCAAAATGATTGCTGTCGCCCTTGGACCAAAAATCTTCTCAAGACTGGCTCATATTCAAGGCTTTTAAGAATCGTAAACGCAATGGTTGCGTCGATCGCCAGCAGGTCAGATCGATTGACCGAAATTTATTTTTCTTCAGACTAAAGCTACTCCTTTTTAGGCGATGATGACCCCTGTGAATGAAGTCAACAACGATAAAACAAAGGTACCGAATGAACTTATTTTTCGAAGTGTTTCGCTCGTTTGTTTCACTACCAAACTCGATGAGTAAATTGATTGCCAATGGATGCACATGTAAGCTTGTTATTAAAACTACGGCTGCATACGTGTATGCACACGAACAATTGCGTCTGTGTTTTTATATTTTAGTCCGTTATTTTGTAGTCCTTGACATTCACCTCTGAAAATTTGTTTACACCAGGTAACTAACTCCTCGAAGGCCTTGTTGAGCTTGAATATGACCTCACCAATGAATCACCAATGCAAAGATCGTTGTGTTGTCTGCGTATATTCCAATTTTTTTTTTAAACTGCGCGCGTTGCGAAAAATATTTGAAGGATAATAACGCGAAATTGTACTAAGATATTTGTCCTTGGACATTATCTGTTCAGAGAAGCGAACAGTTTTCGCTTCTCGGAACAGATAATGTCCAAAGACAAATATCCGTGCTTATTTTTTTCTCAAGCATCTGAGCTGGCCGGATTCCTAAATCCTCGAATTTGATTGGCTAATCACTCGCACTTGAGCGGTCCAGCTTTTTACGATACGGCCTACAGGCCGAATTTTTTCTTCGCTGCTTGAATTTTGCTCCTAAAAGTTAGCGGTAATCGTCAATCTTTTGCCTTTTTTACATGTTCATCGACGATTAGTCAACGCAAGTTAATCTCCGTTCACTTTACAATGGCAAGGAAAGTCACTGTAAGTAAATTCAATTGAGTGTTTTGAAGTTATGAGAGTTTGCTTGGTTGTTTGTAGCTTGGCGCTGTAATGGCGCGTAATCCTGTGTTTCCCTCGCTCGTCAATTTCAGTCGAGTTTATCTCTCTGATCGTTGTTGTATTTAGGAGATTTTTTGTGGAATACACTTAACGAATTTCCTCGCTTTCTGCTATTCAATTTAGTCTGATTTCAATTGTTTTTGTAGTAACTTCAACTTCGCACGAAATTTCACAGCGCAAAGACAGTTTTGGAGAACTTAAATGGTGAAATAAATGCAACTAACGAAAAGTAGTTCGAAAAAAATCTGTTCTTTAATACATCTTTCTTTTTCTACTATCTGAGTTACTCGCTCGTTGAGGAGATTTTTTTCAAATCGTTAGTAGACGGCGCGCAAATATTAATATTAATCTGATAAGTATTAATCCTACATAGGATTCCTATCAATCCTATGTAGCATTAATATTATTCCTACCTATGATAAATATATTTGTCCAAAGCTTCTGAAGATTGACATTATTTAACGATAGTTTAGGCATGAACGTTAAACACCACGCGTACTTTGTGAGCTATTGCTGGTCAACCGGAATCTCCCCTACTCCTCTTTGCATCCTCAAGTGCTAAGCTGGGAATAAATACAAAGCTATGATCTACTGTATGATGTCCCACCATACTTAATATTTGTTTCAAACAGCTGAAATAGTTTTTCGTGAACTTTACATCATATACAATATGCTTACCATGTCAGTTCCCAAATAATATTTTCATCCACAAAAGGCGCCAAGAGACAGGAGAATTTCAGATTCATAGTTGCCATCGTGATTTGACGGCTCCGAACCTCAAAACAGTTAGTGTCCTTTGGATTGTCGCTATTCCTACGCAGCTGGTAGTTATTCCCTTTCTCAAGGTCCCCTTTATTGTAAAAGTACATGCCCACGGCACGGATTCGCTGGCCCAGAGGAGCTTGTTCCTTTTCGTTTACTTCTAGGGTCAACATCGTGGTATCTACCAGCTCTAGCATATGCAATTGATCGTCGTGTGACTGATGTGATCAGTGTTATGTCCCGTCAGTCCCGTGTTATGTCTGCAGTGTGTCTGTCATATAGATCTGTTATATATATCCGAACATTCACGGGAATTTTATCTGGATTTTTAATAGAGATTAATATTAATCCGGATGATATTATTAATAATAATCTAATCCTTCCAATTTTTTGCCGTGCCTTAATCTATAACTGAATCATAATAATCTAGTACTGGAATATAATAACCCTATTATAATCTATTATTATTATAATTCACGGATTAATATTAATCCGAGTTGTCCTATATTTAAGCTTCAAAAATGTGCAAAATATGTAAATGATAGGAATGGTGACGTCATACAATCAACTCAATATTACATAACGTGTATAAATAGAGCTCTCTCGGTCAATTTGCAGCAGACACCATTGAAATTTGGTAGGCTACTACAGTTGACGCGGAAATATGCTCCAAAGTTTGACCGCGAACATTATATGTTCCGAGAAGTGAACAGTTTTGAAAATAGTAAACAGCATTTTTCTTCTCGTACAAACTACTTGTTTATGTTTTAAAATGGCCTAGATAGGAAAGATGAGAATTTCGTAGAGAGGAGTGAATAAGGGTATGCAAATCCGCCGATCCGTGGCTTTTTTTCGCCAAATCCGTCGATCTGCCGATACTTTTGTTCAAATCCCAAACCACAACTGCATCCGGAAACAGAAGTGTAAAATTTCAAAGGTAAAGTGGTAAATGTGAATACCATTGTTGATTTTGCACAAATAGTAAAGAAGGCAGCATTCTTCAGTGGCGGATCTAGGAGAGGGGCCAGGGGGGCTCGCGGCCCCCCCCCCCCTTCCTTATTTTGGGTGAAAAAGAAGAAATGACTGAAGGAAGAAAAGCCGGCAGGGCAAGTAAAACAAAACCGCGCCCCATAGCTCAAAGTCTGGATCCGCCTCTGTTCTTGATGACAGTAACACAGTAAAATTCCAAAAACAGTTTCACACCTGAGTTTAAATGAGCTTTGCTCGAAAAAAGACAAAATTTGGATGAACTCATCAACATACCGACCAAGGCTAAGAAAGATCTGTGATCCAAATTGCGTCAGTTTAGGACCCCAGATCTGAACATCAAGCCAGGCACAATCTGGAATCCGCGCCAAAATTAACAGCTGATCCACGATCCACTGCGTTTTTAAAATCCGCGAATCCGCTCGATTTACCACGAAAATGCACAATCCGTGCGCTTTTTAAGGGCAAATCGGTTGATCCGAAAACCTATTCACGCCACTCTTTGTAATAGTAGAGTAGTGGTCAAGTACTAATGGAATCGGCGACAGAAAGAGGAAAAAGTTGGTGGATTATACAAACTAAATAGCTTGGAAAAATTGAGCAAGTCAGAAAAGAAAAGATTCCCTTGGCTTTCAGGTTTCTTTTTTTCTCTGAATTGTTTTAATTTATGGACACAATATGACACATAGAGTAACAACTTGCGTGAAACGGTAACACAATCAACTGTTCTGAATACGTAATTAAGGTCATGATTTACGCAAGGTTTAGTTTGACCCTAGGAAGCTTTCATTTTCAAGTGTTAATTTACGACATGGCGGAAGCTCTGAGAAAACGGCTACCTATGGGTTATGAAGAGGACTTTGTCGATGAGGTTGAAGATGACTTTGAGTGTCTGATATGTCATTTGCCGCTTAAGGAGCCTGTTCAAACGAGATGTGGCCACAGGTTTTGTAAAGAATGCCTCGAGGAAAATTTTAGAAGGTGTGCTTTGTCGTAAGGCTGCAATGTCATGTATTTCAACATTTTAATGCTATCGATTCGTCATACCGGAAGTCGATTTGCGCAAGACTTTGAAAATATAGCACATCTGGGCTTTGAGGGTGGGTTGGAAATTTTGTCGATTCGGCTCGATTCGATCGAACCGATACGAATCGTCTTTCATGCTGTCGAATCGTCATTCCGTCTCCCTTAATGTCAGAATGTCATGCCGGAAAGCGATTTGCTTGAGACTTGAAAAATATAGCGCATCTGTGCTATTCAGGGTGAGCTGAAATTGTGTCTATTCGACTCGATTCGATCGAATCGACACAAATCGCCCCATTAATGTCGAATAGTCATCCTTGAATTCGATTCGCACGAGGCTTAGAAAATATAGCGCACCTGGGCTATTAAGGGCTTGCTGTGTTGTTGTCGATTCGACTCGATTCGATCATTACGACACGAATCGTCTCCGTTGCTGTCGATTTGTCATACCGGAAGTCTTTTTGCGCGTGACTATAAATTATAACGCGACTGTGCTAAGCAGGGTGAGTTGAAATGTTGTTGATTCGACTCTGTTCAATGTTGGAAGTTGATTTGCGCAAGACTTAATTTAGAATTGTTTGCGTTGTTGCTATGCTTTTTGTTGTTGTTGTTAACTGTTCTAACCTGGTGGATTAGTGTAAGATATGTTTCGATTGTATTTTGTAAAGCATAGTGCAACTTCAACAGGAGAGTTTTAAGGAGCTCAGTCACTTTTGCGCATATTGAAATGTTTAGCCTCATGTTTTCCAATTGGTCGTTTGTAATCCGTGTTAATGTTCTCCATTCTTAGCTATCCTTGTTCCTTTATGGGTTATAATTATCTTTTTGGTGTTTTTCTATGTTATTAAACTGTTATTTTCAGGTTTCATACCATTTAAAGGTAATTTCGTATGTGGCCAAAATAACTCAAAATACCGTAACTGAGCTCCTTTAACATGTTGTGGAATCCATTTGATTATGTGAGTGCACTGACATGCTCAGTACATGTTTCAATACACGTGTTTCAAAATCATTGCTGAATATCTACAGGTGACGTTCATTTTTTTTTTTTTTTTTATTAAATTATAAATCAGTTCACTATTGGTAACTAACTGTATCGAGTATGTTGTAATTGGATATTTGCTGTACATCCATCATTATATTTGTAAGGCTAACATCTAGTAGCATATGCATGTTTAATGGATTTTAAACTGGGCAACCTTAAGCTAACTTAAACTGTTACGAAACCCTTTCTCGTTCATTACATTTTTTTTTGAAATTGGCTATGCAATAAATGGTGTAATATTTGGAACTGGAACAACATTTTGGATTAAGTTTTGTATTCTGATCTAGCTTTTCATCTATCCTAGCATTATTCATCAAAATTAGCACCTATGCAAAGTGGCGCTTTCCCTCCTGCGTTCAATAACCATAGTGTTCATATATCTTACAAGTGCGACAGCATTTCGTTACTCGTGAAGCAAGATAGCTGCCACGCTGTTCGTGGTAAATGACGACAACATGGGTATTTGGATCGACAGCTAAAACTTTGGTACAGATCCTACATGTCTCTTGTATACTGACAAGCACCGTTGCCATTGGCTTCCCAGAATTCAAACTGAAGTTGTAAAAATCTGGGAAGCGACGTTCCACATCCCCAAACGCAGGAAACAAATAAAAAAAAACCTTCCACCTCACGAGCAAAACTTCCGTCTTCGTCATCCAACCGCTTTCTCTTTCCATCAACGACAATTTCCTCCTTTTCGCAACAAACATACCTTTTCACAACCGACGTAAATGAACATAACTTTAAACAACTCGTTCTAACGAAATTAATAACAGATAAAAAACGAAATAAACGCATACGATCTCCTAAAAAGCCAGCCATCTTTTAAACGAAATCTCTCAAAAGGAGGTTACCATGCGAACTGTAATGAATGCAAACATACCATGAAAGCGAGGAAGCAAGTGAGGAAACCAAAGAAAGGGACTGGGATTGATTGATGATCCGGACAATGCTAGAATAAAGTGCGCAAACCAGCGTCAATATTCCGCGGAAAACGCCATAACGGCCGTCTTTTTGTAAACATATATTACGAGCTTTAACTATAATGTAGAAATAAGAAACAGGTTATCAAAAAGGATTGTGAAGTAATAATAAATTAACCAATCGATCCAGTTATAAAAAACCTTGGGCTCTGTTACCAATCGTTGTTGGGGAACAAAGCCAAAGCTTTTCTAGTGAAGAAAGCACACATCGAATTGAAGAATAACATTTCAATATCACTGGATTAACATTACGTAATTAACTTAGGTAATTTCTGTATACGCGAACAAGGTGAAATTAACGTGCGCCTTCAAAAAGAATCCTGTAACCAAAGAGAGTGTGTGGTCAAAGTATTCGGCCTTTAAACAAACCGTTGGCCACGAGCGAATCGTGTGGATGGATGAATGAATGAATGAGTGTATTAACTTTATTGAAATGCCTGTATTTTAACCTAATGACAGGTCCTCAACCCTATTATACCTTTCGCGAGTCGACTTCCGGTGAAACGATTCGACTTTGCAAGGCCGATTCGCGTCGAATCGTGCGAATTGACTCGAATCGTAGCAATTTCACACCCCCAGTTATTGCCTAGCGCGAGTCGACTTCCGGTGAGACGATTCGACTTTGCAACGCCGATTCGCGACGAATCGTGCGAATCGACTCGAACCGCAACAGTCTCACACCCCCAGTTATTGTCTAGCGCGAGTCGACTTCCGGTGAGACGATTCGACTTTCCAACAACGATTCGCAACGAATCGTCCGAATCGACTCGAATCGCAACAATTTCACACTCCCTGTTATTGCCTACCGCAAGTCGATTTCCGGTGAGACGATTCGACTTTGCAAAAGACGATTCGCGACGAATCGGGCGAATCGACTCGAATCGTCAAAAAATTCACACCCCAGTTACTGCCTACTGCGTGTAGACTTCCAGGGAAACGATGCCACTTTGCAGGAAACATTCCCGACCAATCGAGTCGCTTCGTTAAGTGCCTCACCGAATCGACCGAAGTTTTTCGCCACGTTTTTAAAACGACAAACGTTCATTTATCATTATTTCACGGGTATTGACTTCCGGTGGTGCGGATCGACTCCGTGCGAATCGAGTCGAATCGTTGAGTATCTCACACGAATCGACTCAAGTTTGTCGTCACGTTTCAAGAATGAGGAGCGTTCATGTATCATTATTTCACGGGTCTTGTAGGAAGCCTGGCAGTCGGAGCATTTGATCTTGTCAGTAAAAAATCTTGATCTTGTAAAAAAGCTTCCTACATTGATGAGACTGGCAGAAACCTTAACACAAGACTGACTGAACACAAACGAGCCACAAGAAATGGTGATGCCAACAATCACATTGCTGTACATCATCAACTGAAAAACCACAACATTGACTGGGACTCTGCTCAGTGCTTAATCTACAGTCAAACTATTTTCAACGATTGACTCTGGAAAGCTGGTACACTAACCTAGAACAAACGCCTCTTAACAGATGTCAGCAACTACCGGCACCTTACAAACGACTTATCCACGACGGAAACGAAACCGACAAACGGACTTCTAACAGACCGACTTCACAATACACGGACCAAAAACCGACCTATTTGACTAACAATAGACGGATCGAAACCCACCAATGACTGATGACAAACTTTACACGAGTCTTTCAGCCAATTTACCATCATGGCTATCCTGACCAGTCACGTTCAACGGACCATACTTATAACATCATCGACTGACAAACACTATTCACTTGACTCTGAAGATGACTTCCGCTCAGGTTGTCGAAACGTCAGTCACCAACAACAGTTCTTTTCAGAACTACACTCACCCGGACGATCACACTATACGAACTACTGATACTCCTGGGTTCAAACCATTTACTATGAAACTTGTGAGTGCCAATTGCTTGTGAGTGCCCTTCTTTCTTAAGCAACCCTAGGACTACTAGGATGCGCCTACCTTTGGAAACCCCATCTTACAAATTTACCCTGGGTCCTTCCATTTCTCATAGCACAGTAGTGTTATATGTAAAAAAGAGAGGTCACATGATCCCCAACTCCCTCACAAAGGCCTATTTTGGGAACAATGCTAAAACAGAGCCAAATGGAGTGAGAGGCCGGAGTGTATAAAATTGGAAAAAGAAACGTTTGTAACTTACTTCTCACTGTGAAAGTTGTGCCTCTATTTAACAGGATGTACCAATTTTCTCTTGCAGGCATTTGGGACAGTGTGCCAAGTACCCATTACCTTGTCCAAACAAATGTGGTCGTTCAATTCCAAGGGAGAAAGTAAGGCGCTTTTTTTTTTCTTTTTTTTTTTTTTTCTATTATCTATCGTTGTGGGACCTAAAAGATGACATTTAGATTTAAGCTGCCAATGTAGAACTGATATTTGCGAGAAGTCAGTGGAAACACATTCGTGGATAATTTAATGTATAAAAAGTGCTAACACTAGAATAGATTTCCTGTAATTAACAGTAGAATGTAACGACCTTTGGATGAAGGTTCGAGTCAGTTCTGTCAGTTTTCTCTTCAATCCAATAATAATTGGAATTTCGAGGAGGAAATCTAAGTCGGCTATTATTTTTTTTAAACTGCACCTCTACCAACGTAGACGGGTGCATAGCCTATTTCAATATAAGGTACCAAAAGCGAGGTTGCATCCTCTCCCTGCTCCGGTCCCTGGGCCCAGGAAGAGAGAAAAGCAATGCCCGACTACACATACTTCCTTCTTAGAATAAGTTCCGTGGTTGACCCGCTACACTGCTACACCCTGCTTCGGTTTAAACCTTCATGGAATCATTTCGAATTGTGAAGACTGGGAAAGATAAAGGACGGATTGCAAACGTCAATAGTCTCGTAAAATACTGCAAAATGTCACGTGAGATGACATGTTAGGCTAACTCGTCGGCTTGTTACGCGAATGAATAAAATTGCTGTCAAAAATTTCTTTATTTATCTGGTTTTTATTGTAGGTTTTAGCTCATCTTACATTATTATACTTTTTAGTTTTTAATTGTTTCATAGCTCACTTTTGTAATGCGCAGGTGATCATATATTTAACAATTATTCGCCGAAGGCGAGGTGAACAATAGTGAATATTCACCGAGACGAAGTCGAGGTGAATATTCACCAATGTTCACCGAGCCTGAGGCGAATGACTGTTTTAGTATAATTTTCAGAGGTGAAACACAGAATAACGACTAAAACAGACTGTTCGTTTGCATACACGCATGCAGCCGGAGTTTTAATGATAAGCTTATATGTAAGCTTACAGCGATTGTGATTCAATTTACAAATCATGTTCGGCAGTAAAACAAACAAGCGAACCACTACGAAAACTAAATTCATCCCGTACCTTTGTTTTATCGTTGTTGACCTCATTCACAGCTGTCATCACCATCTAAAAGTGAGAAGCTTCAGTTCGAAGAAAAATAAATTTCGACAATCGGTCTGACCTGCTGGCGATCAACGTAACCACTGCGTTTGCGATCCTTAAATTCCTTGAATACGAGTTATTGAAAGGAATTTTGGTCCAAGGGCGACAGCAGTGATTTTGAAAATTCTCCATCCTTCCAAATATCCTGGACTTGGAGTGATGTTTTTCGAATAAATAGAAATTTGATTCAGCAACTGTCCGCCATGTTTACTTGCCGAGACAGCAAAGGTGGCGAGCTTAGTAACCAGGCCTCGAAAATGTTATATTCAGCGCCTGGAGCGGTGAATATAGCGTCATATAAGGAATCGCTCGACCAATCAAATTGCTGGAAACTCTTTGTTCAGCTCTGAAATTACACTAATCATTCATATATTCATGTAACCTGCGCAATATAAATGCAAATTACTATTATTATTATTATCATCATCATCATTATTATTATTATTATTATTATTATTATTATTATTCTCTCCATGATTTTTCTCTCCATGCCACGGGTTTTGTGTTTAGTTGATCACATGATCCGGCTGAGCGTAAGCGGTAGCCTGGGAGCGAGCTCTCTCTTTAAGGTACTTCTCGCTACCCCTTAAGTCTAGCTCGTCGGCTTGTTACGCGAATAAGTAAACTTGCAGTCAAAAATTTCTTTCGGTTGATGAGTCGCTGGGACGCACTGAAGATCGGTTGGTTGGTTGTTCTTATCGTTTAAGTCTTGATCTGTCTTTCAGATTCCAGACCACACCGCAAACGATTGTCCATTGTCATTAATCTCTTGTCCTTATGAACAGATAGGCTGCAAAAAAAAACGGTATTTGGATCAACTTCGACACTTTCTTTCATTACTTTTGACAATATTTTACAATTAACGACAAGATTTGGAGAATTAGATACTTATTTTTACACTGGGATCTCGTTTTTCCCAGTAGGGGAATGAAAAATTGTTCAAGATAGCGGGGGCTCGAAATAAGGGAGCTGGTATATTTTTCTAAAACATTTTAACTTGGAAAAAAAGAATAGATATTTTTAAAAACAGTCGTTAGAAACAATGTTTATTTTATGTGCCGTGCTCAGGTGAACGTAATTACGCTTGAAAAAGTAAATACGTTGTGGACCTGAGCGTTACGGTATAATCCGCATCGCAGGGTTGAAATCAGGCGGTGTTGGACACGACTCGCAAAGCATACCGGGAGAAAATTTCCCTAGAGCGCATTTTCATCTGATCGCTGAACAGCAAACATCTCCACGCGCTGATGGTGATGTGGAAGTATGACTTACAGGAGGTTCGCTCGCTTCCGATGCTGAAAGAAATCTGGAATGACATCCATATCAAATGTTCCGCAGGCCAAGTGATAGTTGTAGATGACTTCTGCTCGATTTACAAAGCCACCATTTTCAGTGCTGAACAGATGATTTTAGGAATCGAAGCTTCGCGGTTCGTCGAATCTGTACCGTTGAAAGATAAATTGTTTCCGTTTCTGACCTCTTCGAATTCGATCTTAACTTGCCGGAATTGAACCTACCTTCGGCACTTTCCTTCTTAGGTATCTTGACTTGTGTATGAAGTGTATGAGTGTATCGCTGACCAACAACATGGTTGTTGACAGATATTATGTTTTCGTTCGACGATAAGAGAGCTGAGAAGTAAAACCTACGAAGAAAGGGGTTGAATAATTCGAAATAAAAGCAATGTTTTGTCCTTGAAAACTTGTGTAAAGCTTGATTAATCGAGTTTCGCCCGCTGTATTTCTTTATTAATCAAAAGGAATCATAAACAGCTTGCTAATGAGCTATGGCTCTTTCAAAATAAAAAAAATAATTTGCAATAAATGGAATTAAGAAAGCAGAAGCTTAATGGGAGAAGAAAGGTATGTTTTGCTTCAGTGTAAGTGGTAATAAATAATTGTATTGGTTCCCTGTACCAGGTCACACTTACAGCAAATTCTTGTTCAACTTACAAATCCAAGATGAAATATGTACTGTGTGGATCTATTTAAATTTGTAGTCAATGTGGTAAACACAATTTTGGTCTTGCTCAACTTCCTTGAATGTGTTTGAAGTAAAAGGTCTGTAAATGACTTTGCCTCAGACATTGCCACTGGCAATATCAATGTTCAAACTGATGAAAGTTTGAGATTTCTCTTCACCTAGTACTTAGGTGCTGGATGTAACTTGTATTTGCTCCAAGTGTCCATTCCTTGGTTCTCAGTACATGTGAGGCCATGTAAAAGGGAAATCGGACTCAATGGAAAGACGGCTTGGTTGAGTTACATGAAATGAAATTTCATGCTTTGGACAAATTATATACCTCATGCTATTTAAAGAGGTTGCAACTAAAATTGCAGATGGGAGATGTGAAAAAAAAGACTTACATTTACTTGCAAATAATAATTCAATTCCAAAGTATGCTTTTTTAAAAACCGCATATTTGCAAAGTACTGACAAACACAACAAAAAACCAGCAAAATAGCACAAAAACCATATTCCGGAAACAGCGGTCAACACTAAGTTCACTTACAAATTAGCAAATAAAACTGGAAGATTGTGAATGATAGACACGGTGAATAAGCAATGAATGAATAGCTCATGGTCCTGACATGCCTTCATTGCATGTCCTCATATCACACCTCTGCTGATGTTTAAGGTTCAACGTAACTTGTGTAAACTAAAAGGAGCTCTTTACCCAAAACAGTGCTATGTAGGTCATTTGAAATATCTGTCAGTTTAAAATTTGTTATTTACTGCAAGTCCTGTGGTCAACAACACAGTGATCATGTACTGATATTAACATTTCCTACATTGGCTGTTAAAAATTTTGCCAAAAAAACCAGTCTCCACAGCACTTCCTCGTGTCAACTCGTAATGACTATGACCAAATGAACTCAGAATAATCTAGCATGTAGCTGTATCTTAGATCATCTATAGTGAGATGTTTTGACTGAGATAACTAAATCGTAACAACATTTTAAAATAAAAGTAGATGCACTATATTGAACAATTGCAGTAGCTTTTAAAACTTGGGATTGCCATGCAGCTTTCTAAGTAGTCACTTGCATTATGCCATTATGTGTTCTGTTTTGGCCTATTCCATTCTAAATTTGATATCCTAAACAGCAGCATGCTGTAGCTTTCCCTGCTTGATCACTACAGTGTAAGTGGATAGATTTAGTTCTTGGGAAATCATGATAGCAAAGTTAACTCCAAGCCCATAGTCTTTTAAAATACCAATTGGTAATTCAGCATTTGCTTCAAACACATTGGCTCGTTCTGCTCCAGGTGGGTTGACAATTATGCGGAACTATAAACATGAAACACCTATTATTTATTGATTTAAGCTTATGTATAAAGTCCCACTACTACCAACATTCAAAGGAAAACAAGCATAAAGAAGTGGGAGATCAAAATCATCAGCCATGGATGACTGAACAATAACATCCCATCCCAGAGTAGTAAATTTCTGTTTGAGATAACAATTCAAGACAGGCAGTGATCATGATAGTGAAAATTCACTGTAAATGAGCTGATATCTTTAATGGACTAGCATCCAAAGCAGGATCCAAAAATCTTGAACATCGGCAAAACAAACGGATGACATACGCACTACAAAAAAAAAATAAACAAGAAAATATTAAGATATAACAAGCTGACCAAGCTGAACCACAAAATTAAACTCTTAAAACAAGGGTAGAAATCACACAATCACTCCCGCGAAATACCGCGAACATCTGACAAATCAAGGAAAATGCCCCAGCTTCAAGTCCGATTTTGACCGGCAGGTTTCTTTCACAGGTCACAGGTCACAGGTCACAGGTCACAATCAAAACACTCAGTAAATTTCGCGATGTAATAATTGCCGAGATTCCCGAGAGGTTTATCGATGTTTCCATGCAACAAACCCTAACTAAAAATGTTTTACTCTATAATTTTAATGAAAAAGTTCCTAGGGGTGGTATATGTACGAAATGGGTTGAAATGTAGCTTTCAGACATGTAGTGTTAATATACTTTATCGTAATAAGATAATTCATTATGATAGCAAATTGAACTGTTTTATTTCTATATATTTTTTTTGGAAATCTTTACAACGAGTATGTACTAAACAGAAACAAGAGGGTCCCCTATACCTACTCTGAAAACAATTTCACGCAATTTCACGGTGACCTGTGACCTGTGACCTGTGACCTGTGACCTGTGATCTGTGACCTGTGACCTGTGAAAGAAACCTGCCGGATTTCGACCGTTAAAACGGCGGGGCCCGCCTGGGCCCGCCGGACTTTTCTTAACGTTCAACTCTCGAACTAAAGTTTCACGCAAAAATAATTCACAATACTGATCCCTGTTACCCCGCAAACGACCAAAAGAATATCCATGTCAAGCGCGTGTGGTAAACAAACGTTTTCAAAATAGCATGATTTCCATTGACTAGTTCTGATGCAAAAATTGCTTACCTGCACTTGAGGCTGGGCAAACAACTGGTCTAGATATTACACTAGCAGGTTCTAGGAAAGGTTCGTTTGATTCTCATGATGAGTGCAGAAATCGGTCGAGAAACGACAACCTACTCTCCATTCGCAGCGAAAAATGTGTCCGCCATTGCTTCGGCTGAGACGACATATGATTGGTCAAATACTGTCACGTGAACCGTGTCCAACACCGCCTGGGTTGAAATATAACGAATCTCAAGTACAGTACGGCGGTATTTATTGATCGGTCAGTGTAAAATGCAGATTGCAGACCAGGGGTAAAATGCAGACTTTTTAACTGAACCGTCAACTACCATTTCCATATTGAAAATAAAGCTAACCGTAAACAGGCTAAACAGAGCGTTGCTTAGGCTAACCTGAGTGATATTCAGGCTTACCAGAGTGCAGACTTTTACTGCCATCAGCCTGAATAACCCTGTTTACGGTCAGCACTCGATAATGGAAACAACACGATACTATACTTAAGTCAGTAGTCTGCAGCCGGAGTCTGCATTTACCCCAGGTCTTCAGTCTGCACTTTACCCTCAGTCTGCATTTTTCCCCCGGTCTGCAGTCTGCAGTCCGCCGTCTGCGTTTTACACTGACTGACATTTATTGATTGCATTTGTTAGAAATCAAGGGCGCGACTCTTTAGCTCATTCTTAAGTCATATAGTTCAAGACAATCAAATTAATTAGGTTAAAATTAGGGAAGACACCAACTATAGGAGATAATTGGGAAGATCGAGAAGACGTGGTAATTTTTATATACAAGTAAACTCAAGGGAAATGACTTTTTGTTCCAGATAATCTTTAGCGGGAATTTCGAGATAACGAGGTTCTTCTTAACACTGTTTTCTTTTCATTGATATGTTTCATTATAATCCATATTTTTGCTCGCGCGGGATTGGTTTAAACGCGTCACGTGACTTAATACGCCCCAGCTAAAACTGGCAAATATCCGAGTAATGTTCCCCAATTGCCGAGTTTCGTATACCAGGTTACTCTGGGTCGAGCATAGAACATGGTACGAAAGCAAGGCTTAAGCTGGGTAATATCCTTTCGCGGCATACGAATTAATGTACTTACTAACATTTTTACGTTGTTTGTAACTACGTACGGTTTTTTAAAACAATCTCAGTTAAAGAAATGGAACCTAAATTCGTCAGAATGAAAGTTCCTGATTTGTAAAAGTACTTACAACTGCGGGGAATCAGTGTTGCGAATAAGCGTCGCAAAGAACTTTTGGATTTGTCTGTAAAAGTCCACGAACTTGCCATCGAAATCATAGACGAGGAAGGAGACCAGATGGATATTTTTGTGAAGCTGGTAAACGACGATGGAACTATTCCTGATCCCTACTCGCTCAAGTCGGACTGGACGACTAATTTTTCGTCATTTTGTAATTACGTACGCTTATCTAATTATAAAAGAACGAGACTACCACGAAAGTTTTATTTGAAGGCTTACCAGTTTCATTCTCGACAAGAACCACAAATATTGCAATACCATCTACGTTTTATTCTACATTAAAATGGGATTACCTTATGGCATATGGCACAAATGAAGAATTTTTCATGCAAGAGGTTGTATTTGAAGAACAATTCTGAAAGCCAATACAGTACTTCAAAAAGTTACCAGTTTCTTTGAAGAGGTGATGGGCTGAAATTGTATTTCCCAAAGTTAAATATAGTTTACTCCGAGCAAACCTGTAGTGGTTTAAATACTTTTCTATGAGTATGACTATAAAAAGGCTTGTAAATAACTGTTTGGGTCAAGCTAGATTATTAATTAAAATAATAATATTTGGCCATAAAAAATTCCAGAAAAACTTTTCTTAAAAACAGTTAAGAAATTTTTAAAAACGGTTAAAGATACACGACGTTTCGACGTTCTCGGACGCCATTATCAAGTAAAAAAAAAAAAAAGAAACAGTATGAATATTCTATAAACACAAGAAAAACAAATGCCTTTTGGGGCCTGGCTTGTTTCGGTCTTTTTCTTGCTATTAATTAGAAATGGCTTACAATTAAGGTCATTCCCCAGTATTGCATTGCGCATCCCTATTGCGCATAATTTCACGCGTGATTAGCGCGCGCACATTAAAAAATGGCGGCTTTTTCTTTACAGCTGGACCTCGCCATAGAGGTAAATCGTCATTTTCTCGCGAACGAGTATGGTGATCTATCATTTTTTTCTGTTGTTTTGAGTTGAGTAATAAATCCTCTGTGTAAAGTAAATATGGACCAATTCTCAGTGTAGAACAGAAAGCAATCGTCGGAAACGTGAATTTAGCAAGCAATCGTCACTACTATCATGGTGCTATTATAAAGATTTATATGGGTATAAACAAGGTGCTGTTGCTCCTAAATGAACATGGGGACGCCTCATTTTTATTTCAAGATGTTTTGGGAATGCAAAAATTGAGGGAACATCATTCAATTTAGTCGGGCCAAGACCTCCTTCGAAATAAACGAACATATTCTTGTGTGCCTCGTAACATTTTAACTGTCCAGACGACAAGTCGAAATCCATCGCATACGCTGCTCTGACATTCCCGCAGCATAATACTTATCTGCGTTGTCTTAAGAGATTGGCAATAAATCTAACATTTGCAAGTTCCAGATCATCTTTGGGTGCTATTTGTGCAGTTAAAAGCACAACAGTGATGCTTCACCGTTTTCAAAGCTCTATTCGCTGCATTAGCCTCATTTTGGTGGGTTTTTACACAACTCGCTCCAATACGGGAATACGAAACTGAGCTATTGTCAAAACTGCGCTTGTTGCGAAAACTATTTAAATGATAATTAACACAATATCTCCATTAGACGCGAAAATATGCTTGTAAATTTGTCCTTGGACATCTCCTGTTCCTCAAAGCAGTTCTCGGAAAACGTTAACTCTTCCCTTCTCGCAACCGATAATGTCTGCGTTCAAATATCTGAGTATATTTTTCTACCAAATGAAGGCTATTGTTCAATGCAGTTATCATGAAAGAAGGTAGCCTACATTGCCCTACGACAGAGCACGCCAAAGTCCAACTAATCCCCGATTGTTTACTTTGATAGTTGGGTAGATTAATGAGCGGTAAAAAAGAGTATTTACAGTGTTTTAGTTTGAAATAGTACGTACATGGCTGAACATCTTTTTTGAGGAAAGCAAAGTTCCATTGCATTAATTTCGTGCTACGCATGATCAGTTACAAACTATACATATATATCATGACTTGAAAGTACAAAGGGACGAGGTCGGGATTGCAAAAATTTCCAGTCAAAACACATGCAAGTTTACAGTATAGCACGCTCCTCAAGTTTCGAAACCTCACTTTTGGCTAACGTATGAAATCATAAACTTCCTGTCGAGATTAAATAATTACATGTTATCTTGTAGGTTCGACGACAAGAAATGGAATCGCATCTTGAATCCGACATGAAAATCCATCTTGACTTAGCTTGTGTCAAACTTGAAACACGGACGTTTATTTGGAAGATTGAACGCTTTAGTGAAGTTTTGAGGCAAGCGAAGGCCCAGGAAAAGCCAAGTATGGATAGTTCTCCATTTTACACGGACAGAGCAGAGAGTTCTGGCTACAAGTTAAAAGTACGTATCTTTCCGAATGGTAATGAAACTGGCGAGAATACTCACTTATCAGTGTTCATCGTTGTCACGAAAGGTGAATATCACGGCATGTTACCCTGGCCTTTCAAGAGGAAAGTGAGGTTTACATTGATTGATCAACAAGGAGATCTAGTCGAACTGCAAAACATTACCCGGTATTTCACGCCAAGGAAATACCCAGAATGCTGTGCAAGGCGTAAGAGTGAGGATAGCAATCAAGGGTTCGGTTTTGCGCAATTTGTTTCTCACGAGGCACTTCATTCAAGGCGCTATATTGTCGATGACACTTTGTTTCTTCAGGTTGACGTCGGCCCATCATCCAGTTAAGGTTCTCTTTTCATTTCTCTGATCAGTTTTCACGCTCGCCCTTTTCAGGAGGCTGAGAGAGACAAAGAACGTTATAATTCAAGGTTAATTCAGGAAAAGCCATGAGGCATTCCAAAGAATTGAAGCGTTTACAGCAACTTTAAATGGTTCAATCTACCTTAGGAATAACTTATACCCCCCCCCCCCCCCCACCCCAATTTAACTGTAACCAAATTCTCAAAAATTGCCTTTAGCCTCTTATCCTTTTGTAGAAACATGAGCAACTCCTGCGTCCGCAAACATTTTTTGTCAAAGACGGCAAATTAATAACTAATCCTAAATTAGTTTTATCAGATTTGTATGACTTCTATACTGAATTGTACTGTAACCGCGACTCATCCAACCATAACAATGCAAGCGATGCATTTCTTGACCACTGTCGTTCGCCAACTTTAAATGAGGATGCTAAGCGATTTTGCGAAGGGTACGTTCTCGCAAAGGCGGCGTGTTAAGGTGAACTCCCCAAAACAAGGTATTATTAAACTTATTGAGAAGAAAAACTAGGATGAACGATGTTTTGCGAATTCGAGACCTATTTCTCTGTTAAATGTGGATGTTAAGATCGCGTCCGAAGCAATAACATTAAGACTCGAGAAAGTTCTTTCAGATTTAATTAGTGCCGATCAGTGTGCGCATTTTAAAGGAAGGAACATCTTTGATGCAGTACGGACTATAGGTGATATTATGGACTACCCAAAGCTCTACAATCTTTCCGGTCTCATGGTAACCATTGACTTTGAGAAAGCGTTTGAAAGCGTCCTTAAGTTGGAACTTTCTTTTCAAGACCTTGGAAAAGGCCACTCTTGGAGAATCCTTTATTAAGTGGGTACGTCTTTTCTATACTAATATATCGAGCTGCATTATACATAATGGAGTAGCAACTCCTCTTTTTTCAATCGTAAGAGGGGTTAGTCAGGGAGACCCTCTCTCGCCCTATCTACTTATTTTAGCTTTGGAAACCCTCCTTACCGCTATCAAACAGATCAAGAATGAAGATATAAAAGGTATAGTAGTAGAGGACAAAAAAATCAAATGCATGGCCCTCGCGGATGACTTAACAAACTTTTTACGTGGTAAGGAATCTTACGACTCACTTAGTTCCGTATTGAATACATATGGCGAATGTTCAGGGCTTAAACTCAATAAGGACAAAAAAGAAGCCTACTGGTTAGGAAGTTCTTATAGAAATCATGAAGTTCTCGATATAAACAAGATGAACGAACCAATTAAAATACTGGGTATCTTTTTTACACGCGCCTACGATCAGCATAAAAGTAAAGAGCTCAACTTCGATTTAACTTTTAAAGTCAGTAAGAAAGTCGTTAAGTTGCTGGCAATGGAGAAACTTAACACTAATTGGTAAAATTCAATTAGTCAAAACATTCGCTATGCCTAAGTTTATGTATCGAGCCTCCCTTATTTCCTTTGATAAGGATATAATTAAAAGCATAAGTTCTGTGATATTCAATTTTGTGTGGAGAGGCAAAGACAAAATCAAGAGACTGGCCTTAATTGGTGAATATGAAGATGGTGGCCTCAAAATGCCTCAACCTGAATCTTTAATTGAAACTCAAAGAATTGCGTGTCTTAAAAGGTATTTAGATGATAGTGGTAGCCCGTGGAAATTTTTCTTATCTCAATATCTTAAGAACGTAGGAACTAGTTTTTTGTTTCAGTGCAACTGATCTCAATCAATTTTCTTTATAAAGAATGTCTTGAAGCTTGGTCTGACTTCATTGGCCATATAATAGGCACAAAACAGGACGTTTTAAATGCGATCATCTGGAACAACCAGAACCTCTTGATTAACAAACTATCAATATATAACAAGAAAACAAAAGAAGCAGGTTTTGTGCCCCGAAGGGGAACTCCCATGTATAAAAGACGGGAGTGCTCGTCGGAAATTTTGAAAACAACCCCTAATAAATACCAAGATCCTGATTTGTGGGCGTGTCTTGAAATTTTTTTTCTACCCTAAGAGCTACTAATTCTCACATAACTCATTTATTATATGGAGAAGAGTGTTTTACTGGGAACTAAACCACTCGTAGATTCCATACGCCACTTCATCAGGGACCCGAGTGGCGTATTTTCCGTATGTCACCTTTGTGAGTGTCGTATCGTTCAATGACCTCACGATTCCCGCCTTTTGCTTTTGTTGAATTGGTTTCTCCATATAATAAAAAGAACATTACACGTTGGCTCGAAGATATGAATTTTATGTTCTTGCCACTCGAACATAAAATTCATATCTTCTCGCCACCGTGTAATATCCTCTATAGCTGCCACTGTGGTCCTTTTGAGGCTGAATACCCTAAGAGGTACCAAAAACACTCTTTTAACCCCTTAAAGGTACGACGAGCACCCCGGTCATTTTTAAATGAGTCTCCCCACCTCGGGGATGGGGGGCGGGGGGGAGGGGGGTTGTGAAACTAGGAGGCATCCTCTCTAAGTTAAAAAGCTGGGATGTTTTTAGAGAGAAAATCTCTCCTTGTCAGATTATCTCCTCTTACAAGGCATTATTTGCACCATTCGGCCTAACTGGAAATTGCTCCTTAAAGATCGAGAGAATAATAACCAAATTGACAAAACTGTCTCAGACGATGATGTTCAAGATATAACTAGAACGACTTCAAGATCAATCTATTCCACCCTGGTCAAACGAATCCAGATTCCTCCTACTGCCTAATCTAAGTTTAATTCCTTATATAGTATTTCTGGTATATTAATCATCATCGGGTCGAGTCACTCTTGACACCAGAACGAGAGCCTTTCAATACAAAATCTTAAATCGTATTCTTTACACTAATAGAATCCTATATAAAAATGAATTTAGTTCCTTCTCTCAAGTGCACTTTTTGTGGAGATCACGGAGAAACTCTTGAGCATCGTCTAAAAAGCTGTGCTCACACTAAAAACTTTTCGCTTTCTGTTATCTTTTGGTTAAATACTTACAATATGAAATAACGATCCTTTTTGGTATCTCCGATGACAACCCTTGGAATTGTTTGTTAAATCACATAATCATTCTTGGGAAATATACCATTTGTTTATGCCGTTGTAAAAATATCAAGCCATCTTTATCCCTACTGAAGGCCAAAACAACAGAAATTCAAAAACTAGAACTTGTAATTACAAAAAAAAGAATAAGAAAAAAATCTATTCATTACAAAAAATGGCAAAACATGTTGTCGTAAGTATTTTTCTCAATAGCTAAGTAGCAGGTATATATTATATAAACATATTTAAGCAATAGAGCACTTTTTCCGTGTTTACGTAGCCTCATCGATATCTAAACACGAGGAGGGTTGGGAGAATTCGAGATAGTTATGCAAACCGGAGACGTAGTCAAGGGTTTGCATAACTTTCGAGAGTTCTCCCAATCCCTGAGTGTTTAGATGAGGCTATGTAGACATTGAAAAAGTGCTCCATTGCTTTTATAAAATAATTATCAAAAATACGCGCGAATCTGAAACGTCACAACCATGTTTACATACTCTCTCTAAACACACCTATCGACCAATGAGAGCGCACGAAGTAGCTCAGTTATTTTATAAACTGATATATAAAATGTATCCGAAGAAATTATTATGGGTTTATATTATCACCCATACCCTTAATTAGATCTAGCTGACTGTGAATGTAATGTAATGCAAATTTGTAATTAGCGCTATGGTGTAGGGTAAGCGTTGGTGTATTTTACTGTTATTGTTTGTATTGCTCTTGTAATTGTGTTTTAAGCAGTAATAAAATGTTAAAAAAATCTTAGCCTTTTGTTCGTGCTTGTGTTATTAAATCAAGGAACTTAACATAACTTAAACACTTAAATAAAGTCATTCATTTATTCATTCATTCATTCGTTCGTTCGTTCGTTTGTTTGTTCGTTTGTTCGTTCGTTCGTTCATTGATTTACATGTAACTTTCAGGTCACGTTAATTAAACCCCTTGTTACTGTATTCCTACTCAACAAGCACACAAGGGTCGTTAATTTTGGCGAATATTCCAATTATTCCAGATTGATTGTTTTTAATAAATAGAAATGATTTTATTCGTAATTTACATAAAAAGAAACTAAGGCTTATAGGAGTTTATATTAGGTACCGGTCATTATTTATCGCCTGGCCGGGGTGTCGGAGGAATTCCGGCTAAAGACAGCATTATTTAGCTGATCCTCCCTTCAAATGTTATTTTACTGAAGTGCTCCCCCTGATAACTATTGGTAAATTTCGTTCTCCCCCCAATGTCTTCGCACACATATTCACCTTTCGAAGTGTATATTAAGTGCTTTTAACTGTTATATGAAAGTAACATTTCTAACTATGATGCTGACTTACAGTGTAATGAAGCCGCCACGTTGCACTCTCTTGATCTGTCTTTTGCTAGTCCGGATCCCGATATCTGATCAGGGCTCTTAGCGGAAGTTTTCGCAGGCGTCCAATAAAGCATAACAGGCGGCATAAATTACAGCCGGCGAGGCCCAAAGAAGCAAGTCAACCCTGGGGGAGAAATTTTGAAATTGCATTTTGGGGGGCAAAGTGTTACGGACAATGAGTTGTTTATGATCATAAAATTAGACGTAGCAAGTAGCGCTGTTTCACCTTTTTAAATACTATTTTCTTCTTGAAACGTCTCAGTCTGTAAGTCTTAATTTATTGTTATATGAGTGCAAAATTTAATGACCTGAACAGGTGGCTACATTCGATTTTACAGCCGGTGGAATTCCGCCGCTCTACTGAGAACCCTGCGCAATCTAACCATCCCAAGTGTTTGGAAACTGCAAAGTTACTTTTAAGAGTGCCAAATAGCCGTCCACCAAGTCTGTATGGGCATGTGGCATTTAGTGGTCCCCCCCCCCCCTTTAATTTTGGGCTCTCAGTTATGACTGATCCCCCTTCTGTCATCCTAAAAATCAAATGATCCCTCCAAAATCCTCTGCCCCCACCCCCCAACCCCCAGGCGATAAAATTAATAATGACCGGTCCCCAAAGTTTCATTGGAAGACGTCTTTTTTTTACAATAAAGATTTATATATTCAAGAAACTTGGCATTGTTTTATGTTCTTCTCAGTGTGTAATTTTATACTTTTATGTGGCGAAATGTTGTACCTGGTAAAAGGGTTACCCTTTACACCCACCCGAGCTTTACTCCGAGGGTCGGACGAGTTAAACTGTTCAAAAGAAGAGATTTACCGATTCAACCGCAAAAATCCATCGGCAAATATGTGACCTCTCACGCGAAAACGTTCCTTACAGTATCCGTTCGAACGGCTTAACGCACGGCAAGCGAGGGCGGAAAAAAATTCGGCGAGCGAAGCGAGCCGTGAAGAGCGAAAAAAAAAATTCCGCGAATTGCGCTCTCCCTCGTCACCATTCCCCTCTCGATTCTCCCCGCTCGCCCTAGACCACACTTGGCTAGCTCTCACTATACCCATTAGCCCAACCTGTTCCCAAGCTATAAGTGAACGGATAATTTGAATAACGATGGTCAATTTACTTGTTCCAAGATATCTTAAGACCACTTGGTTCTACATGAGTTGATAACCACTGAGTATAATGAGTAATGACTCTAGAAACGATTTAACGACAAAATGACAAAACTGCGAAGGTAAATGTGAGGGATTCAGAGATGTGGGCTGTGCAGCTATATATGGGGGATTAATGAGATGTATACTGTGTAGGTATATGTGAGGGATTAATGAGATGTAGGCTGTGTAGGAATATGTGCGGAATTAACGAGATGTATTGCTGTGTAGGTAATATTTGGGCGATTAATGAGATGTAAGCTGTGTTGGTATATGTGGAGGATTAATGAGATGTAGGCTGTGTAGGTATATGTGAGGGATTGATGAGATGCAGGCTGTGTAGGTTTATGTGAGGGATTACTGAGATGTAGGCCGTGTAAGTATATGTGGGGGATTGACGAGATGTAGGCTGTGTAGGTATAGGCGAGGAATTGATGAGATGCATGCTGTGAAGGTGTATGTGAGGGACTACTGAGATGCAGGCTGTGTAAGTATATGTGGGGGATTGATGAGATGTAGACTGTGTAGGTATATGTAAGGAATTAATGAGATTTAGGCTGTGAAGGAAGGTATATGTAGGGTATTAATGAGATGTCTTGCTGTGTAGGTATATGTGAGGGATCAATGAGTAGTATGCTGTGTAGGTATATGTAGGGGATTAATGAGATGTAGTCTGTGTAGGTATATGTAGGGGATTAATGAGATGTACTCTGTGTAGGTATATGTAGGGGATTAATGAGATGTAGTCTGTGTAGGTATATGTAGGGGATGAATGAAATGTAGGCTGTGTAGGTATATGTGGGGGATTAATGAGAAGTGGATTCTGTAGGTATATGTAGGGGATTAATGAAATGCAGGCTGTGAGGGGATATTTTGGGGATATTTAGGGGAGTGGTTGAGAAGAATACTTGATTATATATCCAGGAGGTATTGTTTTAAGAGAGATTAAGAGAAATGTGTATGTTGCGGTGGAGTTAACTGGCCGCCCAACCATCCGGGTGGTGTCGCATTTATAAAGCGAAAGAACAAAAGGCTTGGCTGTGAGCCAGTAAGAAAGCACCAACGTCATAGCCAAACGGGACAAACGAGTTTCTGACACCGGCTGGATTTGATTATTCAAAATGGCGGACATACCTTAATTTAAGGTTGTAATATGCTAATTTGCCAAACATTCTTTACATGCACGCTTATGTTCTGAAACAGCTTTGTAATTTATGCTATATAAACAGTTATATATTAAAATACGCTTTCACCTTGTGTATCTTGAATTACAATAGCCAGATTAAGCCTTGATTGATGAGGTTCATCTAAGGTTCTCTCCGCCATCTAATATTACACGTTGCAGCGAAAGAGTAGTTCACATTCGTAGACAACGTCTGCCGTCTATGAATACCTACGAGCGAAAACAACTTCCGGTTCCTCGCCGCTTAAAGCATCACAATTTTCAATGTTGTTCCACCAGAAATCATTGTCTTTGCAACATTTGGATTTGAGGTCAATTAAGTGGCGAGATCCTCGAGAACTGGAAGCTATGGAAAGAGTAATACTGTAATAATTACTTGGTTTGGAGCGGAAAAGCCCCGAGTATCAACTCGCCACGTTCAAGGACGTTATTGATGACGATGGCCTTTAAGTGTTCAAAGCCTTAAGCTATAGTTACAAACGATTGCCCTGTAGTAATGGGGAAGGTGAAAAGGTATTGCATCGGCGAAGTGACGTAAACGAGATTGTTTCAACAGAAGGGAAAAACTTCCTACCGAAACGCTCGACATATTAAAACGTGGAGATCATATGGCGATTAGTAATAGTAATTGGACCGAGAGGAGAACAATTCAGGGAGTAATCACGCGAGTAATTTCAAGATTTGAAAATACGAGCAAGATTACTCCCTGAATTGTACTTCACGAGGTCCAATTACTAGTTAATCGTATTTGTAACAAATTTCAGAATTAAAAATGTATTTGGGGAAGTTCTTTTGAGCGAAAACGTCTGTAGCACTTTTCATAAGTTTTCAAAACTGTAGGAAACATTGCGAAGGAAGCCATTAAAGCGCGCGTAGTCGACGTCAAAATCACTTGGGTATCCAATCATAGGTATCCAGTTACAAAAGGTTCAAATTGGATACCTGTAATTGGACACCCACGTGAATGCGCACCGATTACGTGACAAATAGGTGCGCAGAGAACCAATCATGATCGAGAATTTTGTTATAGATACGATTACAGATTAAATTAGGCATTTTTTTTAAACAATGCTTTTATGTAGTAGGTTCCATAACGCTCTTATTTACTGTGCTCGCATTTTCTGTCTCTTGCTAATCAGTGAACAATAATTTATGCTTTTCTGCCGAGATGGTATGTTAACACAACTCGGGTAACGCTCTGGTAATGGGTTCGACTACGGTCACAGAGATGTTTTTCTTCTCTTTACGCCACGCTTTGAATTTAACGGCTTCTCATTTCATTTACTGAGTGAAAAAAAAAGAAAACAGTATGCTGTCGACATCAAATTGCTGTTGCCAGCAGAGTGCAGGACGCACGTTACATATGAACCTTATGAACCTTGTAAACGACCTAGCTCGTCACGAGTCTCCTCATTGCTCACTTCTTAGAGCGTCCGACTAGGGCTGAAGATGGTCATGGTTGTGGCGGATCTACAGGGGGCCCGGGGGGAGGCGCCCCCCCTCCTTATTAAGGGTAAAAAAAAGAAAAAATCGCAGAAGGACGAAAAGTTGGCAGAACAAGCAAAACAAAACCACCCCCTCCTCCCCCTCCCCCTTAGCCCAAGGTCTGGATCCGCCAATGCATGGGAACGACTCCCGCCGTGAATCGGCACGTTTTTTCATTTGCCGCATACCTGCAACCCCTTAATTTAACGTCTTTTCCACCCCTGATTTTTGTTAAGTCACTGTGACAATTTGACTATACTCTTTTATACTCCCACATGGAAAGAGGCACTTTGGGAGTGAGGTCTTGAGCCACAATTCAATCGTTTATTCTGTCACGCACCAATTCAACTAAAGAACAAACAACTTAAAGATTTATATTGAATCACTTAGTCAAACATAGTTTTTGTACACTGCAGCATGATTTAACTAAAACTTACGTTTACTTAGTTGTTAAAATTTTAATCATCCGTTTGTTTTATTTTAAAAAATAATCAAACACAAAAACACAAAAAAGTAATTCTACAAATGTTATATAGTCTTGATACGTCTACAATTAAATTAAAATATCAACTGCTTAACAGACATTTTTACATCAGCCTAAGCTTCATGATAAGAAGCAGGTGACTTCATCACAATATACTAGTTCAACATGTTACAAAGAGATGTTGAACCTTTTCCTGCATTAAATCAACTTCTAATAAATTCCGATGAGTAAACGCTAAGGCGGATCTCAATCTGAATTGAACTTATCTTACGTATTGCTTTATCAGAGCATACCTTAAGTACATAAGCGACTGCTGTAAACTTCCGAAAGTAACGACCCTTGTTAATCTCAGAATTAGCAATTTTTGGGGCGCGCTACTTTCGCGAGCCCGTTACTTTCGGGAGCAAAAAACGTTATGTTAAGTTGATATAACTGAACTCTCTTACGCAATGAAAGAGAGTAATTCGTAAAAACATTTCTTAAAACGTGAGATGAAATTCTTTGTTCCAGTTTAAATTTATGTTGCTGCCAATTGGGTAGACTCTTCGTGTCTGGACCGTGTTGTCCGTGTGGTCGACAGGAAAGCAAGTCAGATACCGTAAATTGCTACTTCGTGACGTATTGCTATCGAACTGCTACGTTATCTGCAAAATCTCAGTACGCTGGTCGAGTTTCAATTTTAGTTTGAAGAAGCGTTCCTTTCAATACACTCCTGTTCAAAATGATATTAATTTTAAAAGAAGTTTCCTGTACTACTTTGCTGATACTAGATGAAAATTGTAGCTCAACATGAACTGATAAAGTACGAATATTCATTTTACAACGCTTCAGTCAGGGTATTTGCGATACCTTCCCTTAATTATCGCTTATATCCGGTTTTATTAATAACAGTCTCCTGATCTATACAACTGAACCTTAGTATCGCTATTTCAGACGGGAGGTTGGGAAGAGTGGACGGGTGGGAGTAGGCACGCCGCTATTTTAGGGAAGTTGTTGCTTTCTGTATTTTGCGGTCTTAGACAAACACATCCTCAAAGAAAATTTGTTATGATCACGTGGTTCTTGAATTAATGACGATGACGATAACTTCGACTGGTTGCTTCCCAAACCATGCTTACCATTCTTGAAAGAAATTGATAATCACGTTAGCGAGTGAAATAATTAGTAGGTTCAGTTGAAATTGATAATCACGTTAGCGAGTAAAATAATTAGTAGGTTCAGTTGTTCTAAACGAACATTTACTACCAAAAACATAGCAACCCGTTGACAGACATGGTTTCAAAGTAACTTTATCAACCCAACATTCAAACTAAAATGTTCACAATGGCAAAAATAACGACTGCCCCCAACCCAACCGCCGAAGCAGTTGTGCTCCTTTAAGTATTCCAATTCACTCGATCTAGTTCCTCAGTAATAGTTCTGACCCTCTCCTCAAGTTCTCAGGTTTGGTTGTTTGCTTCCTCTTCGTTAGGCGCCCGCTCGTTTCGATTGATGTTTACCACGTTTTCAAGGGTTTCGACTTTCTTTTCATAGGCCGCAAGCTCCTTCTGAACTCTGACTTCCTCGTTGCCGTGTTGTCTTCGAAAGGCATTCATTTCCTTTTCAAGAACTTCTCATCTCTCCTTGTCTTCTCTCTGAAATGATGATATTGACCCTCCCTTCAAATTGCTTTCTTAGGTCGTCTACCTTCGATCTCTTCAGATTTTTTCCTTAGATCATTCTTACTTTCTTCGAAAGCTCATCTAAGTTCTGTAATTTAACCTTCAGTCTTCGGACTTCTTTTTAGACTGCCCGTTTACGTTATCTGCCGTCTCTTCAAATTCTTTCCTAAGATCATTCCTTTTTTCTTTAAAACCTGTATGTAAGTTTTGTAATTCTACCTTGAAAATTTGGATTTGTTTTTCAAGTTGCCCTTCACTGAACGGGATTTACTTTGTTTTCAGGGGCTTCACATCTCTCTTAGTTTTCTTTTTAAGCCGGTCATTGAATTGTTCCTCAAGACCATTCAGATCTCTAGTCGTCTTCGTCAGTTCTTCTTTAATAAACTTGATGTGTTGTCCTATGGAGGCCTGAAGGTATAACTCGCGTTTTTCTCGCGGCAACTGGAATAAATTGCTTTCATTTACTTACTCGGCTGATTCGTTTAATTGCTCAGTTGTTACTTCTATGTTATTTCTGAACATAATCACTTGCTTTGACCCAAAAGTTGATTTATTGCCATCTTTGTTTTGTAAATTATGATCGAAACATGCAAATATATCAGTGGACCACTCTGACTTTGTTTACTGAAATGCAGCTTGACGATCAAATCACCCGTTTAAGCCTTGGCCAAACGGACTCGCAAGTAGACCCAAGTTAAAACTTGGGTCTACTAACGACTCCGTTTGGCCAGGCCTTGCGTGCACTCGCGATGACTTACGATAACTTGCGCTCCTTTTGGTCGAGATCAAACTTGCACGCAAGTCCAAGCACGTTTTTCACCGTCTGGCCACCCAACCGAAGTCAACGCAAGTCGAGTGACATCCATTAACCTTTTATTAGTCAATTAGCAAGTTTAACTCGCGGCTACTTGCGAATCGGTTTGGCCAGGGCTTAAATTATGTTCGCTTGTTACGGAGGTTCGATTTTTTAAGGTCGTTCGCACCTATTTTTACTGCGCATTCCTACTGAGCATGTAATTCATGTCGCAAAGCAACGCTTCGTCATAATCAAGCTCGCGCGCCAAGGAAGGAATCTAAGAAAGTACTGGGTTTGGCACCAGGGGCACTAACTTTGCCTGAAATCTACTCTCTTAAATGGTCGGTAACCCTCTCTTTTCTTTTCATAGATTACTCCCTTTACTGATGGTCTCCACTTTAAAAATTTTGTACGTGAGAATTTAAGAATATTACACCTTTTCTGCTCTCTTTGAATGTGGACGGCCAAGGCTAATATGTATTATTTTTCAAGGTCAATTATACATCAAGGAACGACATCAGCTGCCAAAGTTCACTTAATATACTTAGTTCAGTTGAATTGGTACGTTTACCTGACCTAAATTTCTCTAATGTAGCTTCTTTAATTGCTGATATTCGTATAGTCTTTGCATGGTCTTCAATGCGCCTTTTCTCGTAAACGAGCGCGGTAACCTTTCTTTTACTTCTTGGCAAAAGTTGATCTTTGTCTTACTGCGTGCCAAGTTTTATGAACATGTGTATGTGGGAACATGTTGAGCGCGAATGTCCTTAAATCAACAAACAAATATGATAAATGGAACATAAACCGATAGCATCTGTTGCCATGGCAATGGAGAAAGGGACTCGAAAAATCCTCTAAAAAACATCCCAGTATTTTCTATGGTATGTTATAAAATAATTATGTCACTCTTTCGAGTGGTATACCACAGAATAAACCACTTGTTGTCTTTTCTTGAGATAGACACTCGCCTAGTTAAGGGCTCCTGTGTATACAAGTGATTGGTATTCAGTCAGTCAGTCAGTCAGTCAGTCAGTCAGTCAGTCAGTCAGTCAGTAACTTTATTATCGTGTCAAATTCTTCTAGCCGACCACAAGTGGTCTACTAATCGGGGACACTTAAAATTACAATAAAATCTAAATTTACACTAAGATATTGAGTACTGGTGTATAAATATATAACGATATGACTAAATTGAATTACTATGAAATTTTTACCTAAAATTTATGGCTGAAATTAATCGGTACATTATTCAATAATAATGAAAATAACGATGAAACTCTCGTTAATTAAAAATTACAAAGGTAACAGTTTGTGCAGCGGCCATCAGTAATTAATGTAGCCAGATTCTCCCTCCTGATATTTGCTTTAAATGCTGATAAGGAAGTTATGGCCCTGTTCCGCACATTGTTCTTCTCTAAGACAGCAACACGTGACCCTTTAGTGTAGATGGCAAGTAAAATTGGAGTCATGTGAGGGGCAACTTGTTCACAGCTCTTCTATTATTTCTTACAATAGCCAAGGACGTAAACAAACTAAGATCGCAAGGACCTAAACGAGCACGAATACAAGGGGTGTTCTCGTGCACTCTCTTTGCTCACTTTTTACTGAGAAAAAGGAAAAGGCTGTGGACAGCTCCTTCATTGATTCTCCTCTTACATGTACTAATCAAGATTAGTAGAATTCTACTAGTATACTAATGCAAATGATGCAATCTGATTGGCTGAGCTACTTGTACACTATTAAATCAATCATTCAATCAACCTTTATTTAAAACAAGAAATCTATCATAAAAATGGTCTTCGTAGGAGTCGTGTAGAAAATTACAAAGGATAAATTAACTGTATTAGCAGGAATGCGTTAACTAACATTACATTACTAAACTAAGGAATAATTAACTAGCCTACATTATCTTTGTAATAAATCTTTCTCCAACTCATAGAGCACTAAAAATAATCTTTCCCATTCAGTGAGGTTTTAAACAGTTTTAAACTAGGCAGGTGTCTGATTTCCGAGGGAATCTTGTTTCACAGAACAGATCCTCTGTAGTGTGGGCTACCTTTGCACATTCCGTTCTTGGTCTGGGGGCATAGCAATTTATCTCAGAGTTTATAAGATTGTGTCCATGTACAATTGAGATATTGGTAAAAATCCGTCTCAGGTACGATGGGGAAAGATTATTACGGATTTTATGCATAATCATATCCAGTTGTTTGAATCTTTTGTTTTCCAAACTTTCTCAGAAAAGTTGATCCAACAAAATACTTAGGCGAGTTTCGTAATTTGCAAAGGTGAGAATTCTGGCAGCCCTATTTTGCAGTTTTTGAATTCTGTCTGATAGTCCCTTGCCGATATTGCCCGATACAGTGCTACAGTAATTGAGATAAGACATAACAAGTGCTTTATACATGTTCATTTTAGTATCAAATGATACAGTAGTGCTTACACTCTTTAAGATTGCAAGGAAGGCCAGCGGAAATTTTCTTTGAGGTAGCATTTATGTGTGAGCGCCAATTGAGAGATTCGTCAATGTGAACTCCAAGAGTTTTATGTTTGGTTATACTGTCTAGTGGTGTATTATGGACTTTGACTGTAGAATCATTATGTATTTGGGATAACTTGAATTTACTCCCTAGAACATGCACTTAGTATTCTTGACATTTAGAGTTAATTCAGTTGCATGTTTGCTGTCAGCCATGACCGGATTAAATTCATAGCATAATTCATTTTTGTGTTCAAGGACATACGGGTCTTCCGCAGATGAGGTAAGTGTCGTATCATCTGCATACATTCTGGGTTTTGAAAACAAATTACATCAGGGAAGATCGTTAATGTCAATAGTAAACAGCAGACGTTCTAAGACAGAGCCCTGTGGAATAGCAGCTATCACATTACAGAAATCAGATTGAGCTCCATCAATAAAGGTTTGCTGCTTTCGGTCAAATAAGTAGGTCCGAAACCATTAATAAGAGAAAGACAATCGACCCCATAGAGTTTAAGCTTTTCTTATAGAATATAGCATGGTCCATGGTGTCAAAGACTTTTTTCAAAGCTAGAAATACCACACCATTAAGGAGTTTGTTATCAATCTTCCAAAGCCATTCGTTGGTCACCTCATGTAAAGCTGTTTCAGTAGAAAACATGGGTCTGAAACCAGACTGTGATTCGGTTAATAAATAGTTATTATTTAAATATTCATAGAGTTGGTTAAAGCTTAGAACGACTACTAGATTTATACTAAAACAATTAGATAATTCGCTCTCGATTTCTATGCGTGATAGTTGACTCGGGCGGCGCCTTCGGCAACTATCACGCGTTAGAAATCTCGAGCTCATAATCTAATTGTTAATTAGTAGAATTCTACTAGTATACTAATGCAAAAGCTGTAATCTGATTAGCTGAGCCATTGAACACTATCAGCCATTATTATGCAGTGGCTGGAGGTCGTCTAGCAAATGGCGACGTTCTTTTCGTTTTTCCAAAGCTTTGGAGGAAAATTTTGATGCAAATGGATAATTTAATTCCTGAGAAGTCAAAATGAAGGAAATTTTCGGTTTCTTGACATTTAAAAAAGTTGAAATTATTGGAAAAACTGATGTGCGCGCGCACACAACTTCAATTTTAAATGGCAGTTCAATCCGAGCGACCTTTTTCAGGCCCAAAGTTTAATAATACGTCAAGAAATAATTGGAAACTGTTATTTCTCGATTTCTATGAGGTGATAGTTGATTCGGCCTTCGGCCTCATCAACTATCACCTCATAGAAATCTCGTGCTCATAATCTAATTGTTAATTAGATTTTGATTATGAGCTCGAGATTTCTATATGAGGTGATACCATAAACTGCCTCTCATAAGCCCGGGGCTTCAACAACTTCGTGAGGGCATTTAAATGGCCTTATAAACGGAGGGGCTTACATCCGAGAGGGCTTATAACCGGAATAAGTATATCGTTTCGAAACGAGTTATAGTTGCACATGTTGATTGAAATAGGTTTTTCATTTACCGCGTAACTACAGCTTTAAAACATCAAAAATTCATAATAAAACGAATTCAAAACAAGGAAAGCTAGAGGGGGACTTATAACCGGGGGGCTTATGAGCAGATGTATTTTTTTGTTCACAAGAAGATGGACCTATAACCGGAGGGCTTATAAGCGGTAGTTTACGATAATTCATTCGGTCCTCGGCCTCAGCAACTATCACCTCATGGAAATCTCGAGCTCATAATCTAATTGTTAAGTAGCGATAAAAAAGGCAAATGGTAGAGCGGACGTACACGTTTTAAGGATGTAGACAACAGCAACGGGAAACGTATAACTTAATCATCGAGTGTTTTATTCTCCACAATTCACTTTTCAAAGCCTCATACCAGGAAAAAAGCTCTTAATTGGTGGATAGCGATTTGCAAAGTCATTGAACAAACCTTGCTTTTTTCATTTATAATTAACATACGCTTTGTTAGCTTGTTTTCCTCCACCCTTATCCTACGATAGAGTGAATTATTTCGTGGGAACGGAGCGCGGGTACGCACAAAAGGTTTGTTTGGTCTGAACCAAGGCAACAAGACAAGAAACTGACTGTAAATGAAACAAAACCCATTTTGGGCAAATGCTCTTAAACGTAATTTCTCTGTTTCTTCGGCCGAGACCCGCTCAGAGATGGAAGCGAGGGAAGTTAAAAAGGGTTAAGGGCCGACCTCAACCTGAAGAAACAGTGTGTCATCCAGAATATAGCGCCTTGAATGAAGTTTCTCGTGAGTTATGAATTCAGGAAATCCCCGCCCTTTGTTCTCTCCTCCTATAGGTCTGTCATAGTTACTTTTTAGTGAATTGCCTGTTAACTTCCTGATAACGTTCTGCCGTTCGACTGGATCTTCTTGTTGATCGATCAATGTAAACTTCACTTCCTTTTTGAAAGGCCAGGTTAATATGGTGTCATATTCACATTTCATGACAATGATGAACACTGATAGGTGAGTATTCTTTCCGCGCCCATCACCGTTGGGAACAATTGACAGTCTTAGCTTGTAGCCATACCTTTCTGTGTAGAATGGAGTAGAAGCTAGTCGGTGTCTACCAGCAGTTGCTTGTCGCAAATTTTCGATAAAATTGTCAACCTTCCAAAGAAACGCCCTTGGGAATTCCAACGATTCATTTCTTGCCATCACTATTTCCTCATTGATATTTCTTTCTTCAAACCGTCTCTGGAGGTTGTCGAGTTTCTCCATCAGTCGTGTTGTCGTCTCTTGCGTGTCATTTAGCTTAGCCTGTGTTGTATTTAATTTTACTTCTGTATCATTTAACTTAACACAGGCTAAGTCAAGATGGAGTTTCATAGCAGACTGAACATGGAATTCCACTTGCCTTCGTTGAACCTATAAGGAAAGCTGAACATTCGTTTCTGAACAATCTTACAAAATAAGCCAAGGAGTGCAGAGATTACAAGCTAGCAATGAATATTTCATACCAAGAGACCTTCGCGATAATCTCTTGTTCATACCCATACCATGCACATAAAAGAATTTCATTTCTCTAGTTACAAACGAGCTTAAACAAATCTATCCATACAATAATGTGATCAGTTAAATTCAAAAGATAATATATCGCCCTTTTCGCTTTCTAATCCCAGTCTGTTAGTCTGTTAATGATTAGTCTTCTTTGCTGCCGCTCACGCCGGACTCAGAGGGAGTCACACAACGCTCCCCGTGGAGCGTTGTGTGAGTCTTCTGCGCTGCCGTCCAGTTCTTTCGCAATTCTATCTGCGCGTTTAACGATCGAATAAAACTACGCGATGGGAACAGTTTATTATATACTGATAAATGGGAAAATAGCAGTATACATAGCAGCTGCGAAGTGACCTGTTTTCATTGAGTACACACCTTTGTTTCACGTCCCATCTTTTCATAAGGGCAGGAGATTATGGTCAATGGACAATCGTGTTCAGTGTGATTTAGAGTCTGAAAAAAAAACCCATCATATTTTTTAGCATAAAAAGAATTAACGCACAGTCGAACAAACCATCACGAGAGCTAAGGAACGAGCATATACTGCATGAAGACTTCTCTAATCAAGATAGAGCATGCCGCGTGCCACTTTTAAAATGATAAACAAATATTACCTTACTTTGACAAGAGATTACAGGGTAGGCGGAGCCGGAGGGGCTAAGGGCCTTAGCCCCCACCTCCCTCCAATTTCAAACCAAAAATACATAAAATGACAATTTTACAAATATCTCCAGACACCCCACAAGTCGCTTGTAAGCTCCACCCCCGTCCCCCCCCCCCCCCCATTCAAAACACGCTCCGCCATCGCTGGATTTGATAATCTCTTGACTTTTATAAATCCTATACCAACCCTTATAGCAACGCCCCAACATCGCAGCGACACTGCTAAAAAATTTAATATCTGACGACAACGGACCTTTTCGGCGATGCCGCAACCATTTTCAATTCTATTGTCTCAAATATCTATTAGGGGGCAAATACGAACTAATTTTTCCCCTGAAACATCCCATAATACCTATCTGAAACAATAGAATTTCAAAATGGCCGCCGTATCACCGAAAAGCTCACTTGCGGTTCATTTCTGGGTCAAAGTTATTGCTAGGACCTATTCCTTGGATTGACAAGCTGAGATGACTCCAGCTACAAAGGGCAGCTCTTTGAACTTTCTCAGTTCCGTACTATACAAATGTCACACTATTGAACAATGATGTCACATAAATTACAGACCTGTTACAGTGATTTGCATAAAGGAGTTCGCCGGCCTCATCCAATCCCATACCGGGACGTCTCAATTTCCTATGTGAGACACGCCTTCAGAGCGTCTGCATGGTAGTTGTTGTCATCAAAACAAATATGCAGTCCAAGGTGATGAATACAGCCACCATGCAGACGCTCTGCAGGCGCATCTCATAGAGGGAATTAGCTATTCAGCTCATCAAGCACTTCAAGCCGTAAGCCTAAAACTGTAACAGTAGGTTAGACTGATAACGGAAGTCAATTAACCGGAAAGGAAACATTGAAAGTCTTACCATTTCCCTTGGAACTGAGACCCCACAACTGTTAGGACACGTTACTGGGAACTTGCTGCACTGTCCAATATGCTCCTGCAAGAGAACATTGCTAACGACTTCTCAAATAAATTTAGCGTTAACTTAGTTAGGGACGGACCATTAGAAAAGTGATCGGGGGGTGAAGGATTTTTCGCTCGCATGACTGGTTTTTTTTTTTTTTTAGCCTGTTGAATGCGCAAGATATTTTCTTTTCAGCTGCAAGCCCTCCGTTTGTTTTTCTTTCTTTTTTTTTTTTTAGTCTGTTTCCTGCCATATTTACCTACGTGTGGCGCGTTTGCTCTGGGCCTCTATGCGGTGATCTTCCCTCGTGTTGACCTTTATGCCTGCGCCTAGGTCTTTGAGGAATTCTTCGCAACTGAGCACTTGCTCTGTCACAATTCTCCGTACAGCAGCCGTTTAGGCAGTCGACTGTCTGACATTCAGACATGCTCAGCCCATTTCGCTTGTACTTCAGGAGGTGGTGCACACAGGATGTTGATCCGTTACAGAACCTCCGTGTCTAGGATTTTATCCAGCCACCTGTTGTGGGGGAGTCTGCGGAGGCAGCTCAAGGGAAAGTTGTTAAGCTGTTTAGCGTGCCTTTTGAATTAATGCAAGGGTTAATAGAACAGCTTTTCCAAAATGTACAGTGGGAGAGGAGGAAGCCATTTGGAGTGGAAGGTGAGAATGATCCCACTGAGCTGTTTACAGAAGTATTGGTTTTATCGTCAGTGTAATTTACTCTTTATAATTGCATTCTTAACGTACGTCTCGAACAGACTTTTCGTACGTACGTCTCGAACAGATTTTTCTCGGATATCTCGCCACGAGTCAAGAGTGCTGCAGAATAGATCAAGGAAGTTTTCACTTCATATGAGTATCCTGTCGATCAATGTAGTGACGACGTTTGGTAGCAGTGCTGAACAGCAGTGTAAAGGAAAAAGAAAAAGAAATTCACGAAAAGAAATAAAAAAGAAAGTATAATAGGACAAGAAATCAATACCAACGCAGTCCACCCAGTCCACTGAGAAAGAGGAAGGACCAGTTCCAGAAGATGAAGACAGTGATGAAAGGACTACGTATGGGGAACTAGAATTGAAACAGGTCCAGGACCGTAACTAGCATGAGGCAAGACGACTCAGCTGGGATGAGTCGTTACTGTTGCAATTGCGCATGCTCACTAGCTCGCTAGTTTGAGCACTCTGGTAATGGCTTAGATACTACCACTTGTGTAGTATTTGGGGCGGCTTTTTAAGCTTAGCCTCCATCCTAGTCTTCAGCACTGCACTGATGAGGCCCAGAAGGCCGAAACAGTACTGTCTGCAGTTAGTTATATATATATATATATATATATATATATATATATATATATATTGGGGTGTAAGATGAGGCGTCATGAAGCAAACTTCTAACTGTTCCGGCTTTTAATGTGACGTTTCGGCCTTCGGCCTTCTTCAGATTGGAACAATATTTACAAGTTAAATAATAAAACGTTAAAAATCCTAGTAAGTTTACAGATTTGCATGTATATATATAAGATCAGAAAAATGTAAATATGATTGCATAATGCTATAACACCTGAAATATATATATATATATATAAACTTCTTGAACTTGAACAGAATAAATTTATAGAGCGCTCGACTCTGAGAGGAGCAGTGTAGATAATAAACAATGGTAGCAAGACTTCAATTCATCATATATATGTATATATATATATATATATGTATATATATATGTATATATATATGTATATATATATATATATATATATATATATATATATATATATATATAAACGTTTGATAAAGCAAGGACGGACAACTTCTGACGGTAAAAAAAGTTAAAAAGTTAAAAATTTAATAGAAAAACGTTTCGGTCTTAGACCTTCATCAGTTTATCGGTAACTGATGAAGGTCTAAGACCGAAACGTTTTTCTATTAAATTTTTAACTTTTTAACTTTTTTTACCGTCAGAAGTTGTCCGTCCTTGCTTTATCAAACGTTTTTAAATTCATTTTTGCGGTGAGGCTTGGACTGTGAATCTTCATTGATCCTCCGGACGCAGTGGCATTTTTTGTTGGCTTGAGGCATTTTATAACCGTTTTATATATATATTTTATATATATATTTTTATATATATTTTAGGTCGAAGAGTTAACAAAAGTATGAGATTTAAAACAAACACAGTGGCTTTATATAAATAGGATTCGGTGACAAAACACTGGAAAATTTGTCAATAACACCACCGTTTTGAGCACTTTAATTTGTAATTTGGCTGAGTTATAAATAGACCAGTTTGATGGCAAAAATGCGACCCTTCTTCCGCATGATTTTTTTCTCTTTGGGTTTCTCTTTGCAGAAATTTTTTTCCTGTCATTTTCCCTTGCTCGATTTTTTTTGTTTTTTCCCACCCCGATTACTTTTCTGATGGTCCGTACCTTAGTTGACTGCTGCCCTGGCCTCGTTCGTTCTGTTCGGATTCCAGAGTATCTTTCTACACTATCCTTCGTGATGTAATGAATGTAACTTTCAATAAGTATCATATAATGACAAACGTGTCCACAATCTACCAGAGGGCAGGTATGATTTACGCAAACCATAACAACGGCTAAGCTCGGTGGCGTAAAAGTTGTTTCGTATTGAATAACATGGAACCGTTTCGTGACGAAATTTAAAAAAAAAGATTTTTCCTAATTTTTTTGATGCAGCAAGCGGCTGATAGCTAGAAAATGCGTGCTTCACTCTTCTTTCGTTAACAATGCATTATTTTGTATTACGACAATAACGCCTATTATCTTATCATATCATATTTTACCGTCATCTTGCATTCTGGGTGTAGCTCACTGCAATGATCACATTCTAGGATTCTCCATGGGCAAGTTATCGTCACGTGTTTCTCACGATTTATTCTTTGCACCATCCAGAGACAGTTTTCGTTGGAACAGATGACCAGATAAAAAAGACAAGATGCCAAGTGAACCTGTTACACGAATGAAATATGCGCTTCAGCTGTTTCAGTTTATTTTTAGACCAGAGCATTCAGTTTACGAATAGTTCAGTAGATCACTAGACTAAAGACCTCCTCAAAATGATGTGAAATATTGACCAAGTTCATTGATTCACAGAATTGCCGATAGTACATCTGCGAATAGTTTACTTCGCATTGAGACAAATATTGTACAGGGTAAGTCTTATTTTTATTTAGTGGTCACTTTGAAACTCGTCTATCACGGAGCTATTAATTACAAAACGCTTTTTACCTCTTTGTTTCTCAGTTCACCAGTCCAGTCACAACCTTCACGTGGACATCTGATGGATAAAGAAAGTATCTTCCGTTCTGTCGCTTTGTCAGGGAAAACATCCTGAAATACGAGGAGAAATAACCATAACGCACTCGAGCACTCAAGACGTCTTAGAAAAAGTTTCAACCGGGGATTTCCTATGCTATAAAGCTCTATAACTGAAAAGACAAAGAACGAATCATGCTTTATTTGAGCTACTGAGCTAGGAGAACAGAAAGGGTAAGACACAAACTATTTGCAAACAATGAAAGTTTGCAAGTACTTATTTTAGATCTAGGTATATGTGCAGTAGAATGGAACGTAGACACGAATATAGATTTGCTTAAAGTCTTATTTTAATCGCCATGTGCTTGGCCCGACAAGAGATTACATGATGCATGGGGCGCGCATGCCCGTATATGATGTGTCACGCTGGACATACCGTGACATCCCCCTCTTTTTGACAACCCCCTCTTTTTAGAGCTAGGTATATGTCAAAGAGATATCAAGAAGGGGCAAAAGTCCATAACAGACATTTCCGTATCTGACCCTGGGTCACATGCCAACATGCTTCAAGTTCAATGTAAAGTGATTGTTTTTCTCCTCTGAATCTTGTTTCTTATTTACCCGATCTCGGTCCAGACCCTCCCAGTCGGCAGGACAACTTAAAGGCTGGTCTTGAACTCCCTGCCTAAAACAAACGATTTATAAATAGGAAATAAGTTACATGTACAAACTTTCCAAGTAAGATAAAGGTCTTAATAAACTTTCGTCCTGGCTCATAACCTTGATTACTACCGATAATAGCTGCTTAGTGGTTTTAACAAATCAAGTTTAACGACCTTACCGGCATGAGAAATAATTGCTTAAGTAGCCGCTGTAAGCAAGGTCTTAAGGGGTTTTAGGGTTCCAGGGCTCCGAAGCCAACGACGTGGGACTCTGAGGCTTCTCAGCACCTACTTTAAGGCTCCAAGCTCCACTGCTACGAATGAGGTCAGTAGTAGACTACACTTCCCATTTTCATCCAAAATGAAATTGGGGAACAAATGGAAATAAAAATTCAGTGCTTTTCCATCTTTCTTTTACCTTTTTTTTTCAAGAGAAAACAGAAAACGTATTAAATGGTGGGAAAACTAGTCATGTGGCCATTAATATTCCTGCTGCCGTTTACCCGTTTCTAGAAAGGAAAACAATGGAAGTTTAAATAACTGCATCTCGAGAACTGAGAGAAAATTTGCTTGATTCAGCGGCGTGCTTATACAAACTAGGGGCTCAAGAATTATTTGGACAGAAATAATAATCCACACCTATAATGATAGGGCGTAATGACCGTATATACACGCATAGACGGGTGTTCCTTCAGAAATCCAGAAAAACATAATATTTGTTTATTTGACGCAGGGCCGTAGATAGTAAAAGGCAAACCGGGGTACTTGCCCCGCCCAGCCATTTTTTTTTTTTCGTTTTTGTTGTTTAGAGTCATCATAAACACCCTGAAAAAAAAAGCTAAGAAGAGAATTAATCGTGGACATTGCCTCAGTTGAAACCGCCTGTTACCTCCCTCAGTGAGGTAGCCAAAAATCTTGGCATTCATGAATTGATCAAAGTTTGCTTTTTTTGATAAAGATGACTTTGCCTTGAGAACAAGTTGAATTGAAACTGTGAGTTTCAAATACTCATTATGAATCACGGGGGTGCAATGTGTGGCTGACCCTTTAATCCAATATAATAATATGGGAGTCCTAGTAAGTGTTTTGATTAACTGATTTATTTCGGCCGTCTCTCATCTTGAGCGGACATGAAATTGAATACTAGCCGTTTGCACGGTTCAAAACTTCAGTAAACAAAGAAACAATATTGAATTAAATAACCTAAAAGTCACCTAAAGCTTCGGCTTTAGGTTACTTTTTGTTTGTTAGTGAACGCAGAAAACACATAATCGATCTAAAGAATTGAAGCTCAACGCAATGAAAAGGGTCGTTTAAAGCAGGCAGCCAGACATTAATTAATTATGAGCTAGTCCAGTTCCTGAACTCTCCTTTCTTCCCGCCCCATGTAGGGGCTGAACCCGGGCGGGCGAAAAGTTCAGCCCCTATATAGGGCGGGAAGAAAGGAGAGTTCAGGAACTGGACTAATTATGAGCTGATCCGGCATGTGATCGAGCTCATCAAACGAAAACATTTGGTGAACCAAAAGACTGAACATTAATAAATCACAGACTCAGGGATGAATGTAAATATATCTAATTGAGATCTTTCTCATCATTCTGTTGATCAAAATTGACATGGTAGGCTAAGTAAGCCCGGTTTTAACTTGCTCATACAGTGATCCATTATAGCTAGTGTCGGGATAAACGGACAATTTGAGTCCGCACAATCTGCTCAGAATTGCAAGCGCAAGCACTGGATCAAAAGCCATCCAAGTCCGTACTTTCGTTTACATTTCTCAGACTTTTGCATACTCTTTATCGTGTTAAAGCTTATGCTTGCACCACTAGTGAAAACAAGGTCAGACGAAAGCTATTCAGATGTTAAAGTATAATGAAATTGCAGCCTATCAATGTAATAATGCGTTTAACTCCGCACCTTCTAAAATGTTCCTTGAGGCATTCTTTGCAAAATCTGTGTCCGCATCTCGTTAAAACAGGTTCCTTGAGCGGCAAATAACATATCAAACAGAGATTCTCATCTTCAACTGCATTCACAAAGTCCTCGTCAAAACCCGAAGGTAATCGATTTCTTGGAGCTTCCGCCATGTTGTAAATTAGCACTCGAAAGTGAAAGCTTCCTGGGGTCAAACTAAACCTTAAGTCTTATCTTAAAATATACCTGGGATTGTGTGACCGTCTCACGCAAGTTGTTTCTCAAGTGTGGGTAAACTGCTATAAAAACTGTCCCCTTGTTTTTGTTTGACCAGAAGGACTAAAAGGAATAATCTTACTTAAAACCAAAATACTTACTCTTACATGTATTGCTCGATACCATGGAAAGCAGTTGAATTCGTCATATGTCACGAGCAATGCGCGCGCGTTTCCAAAAGTGCTTCCATATGGATTTTCTCCCGGTTTGGGATAGATGGCGGCGTTCTGAGCATGCGCATGCATAGTATCCTGGACTGATTCCTGAGGCCCGTTTCTCGAAAGCCTCGGAAACGTTTCGGGCCCGTAAAGCCATTTTTAGTTCATCTGTATCTAAAAACGGAGCAGTGTATACGCATGAAACTTCTTGTCTGAAGGGAACCTCTATTCATATTAAGAATATGTAAATGAAATAGCTCTGTAATCGAAAGGTTCGAGATTTTGCCATGGCTTTCCGGGTGCGAAAACTTTTCGGGACCTTCGAGAAACGGGTCCCTGGACTCTCTCATTCTCGTCCCCAGAGGCCGCACTCCTTTTGGCCAGCACCAAGAATCGCGACCACTGGGACCTTTGGGAAGGTTCAACACCAAAAGTCCGCGATTCACGGACTTCCCGTCACTCTGCGCAGGCTCACAGTCATGGTGGAAATTTTTGATCACGATATTTCCGAGGACGAATTTCTTCTCTTTGACGATGCAAACACCTCAAAACACCCTCCTTTCCCTTATTTATTTATTTATCTATTATTATTATTTTTATTTTATTGGAATGGTAACAACATACAAAGATAAACTAAACAGAAGAAAAAAAAAAAAAGAAAACTAACATTACTTACAATGATTGAATTACAATAACCTACACTTACACTAATTACAATACAGTTGCCCTACTAAACAATACAAATAAATGGTGTTTACACTTATTCGATTCCACTTGTCTTCTCTTCGTCGTTCATCTTTGCTTTAAATTTCTCGCTCAGCAGTGTGTATCTCTCTCTAACAACCCGCTTACTGACTTTGAATCGGGAAAACCTGAGGCCATTCAGATTGTTTACAATTTTTTCCCAGATTTGGCCTCTAGAAATGCTTCCTTTTTAAAGGGTTCAAGTACTAAAATTTCTTGACACAAGCATTTGTTATGTTCCTCCGTCCACTCCATGTTTGATCTGAAAAATCATAATGAGATATAGCTTCAACCAAAAACTTGGGTAAATTACTTAGTTAAATTTCTGGTTTAGCTTTCATTAAGAAGGAAAAATGAATTGAGAACAACTTACTGGACTGTTTTCTTTGAACTCGTTTCCATTAAAGCTTATTTGCAAACAGGAACGTTCGACGCTGTTTAGGAGGAGAAAGAAACTTCAGTCAATTTTCGACTTTAAATGAGTCCTACAACCAATTTACATTTGTTACAAGCTAAGACAAATGTTGTCACTTCATTATATATTGAAAATGTTCGATAAATTCCTTTCAAATGACCTTCAAATAAGAGAAATTTACCCACGTTTTGGACAAAACGGCAAACGCTTCGTTTTGACGTCGCAGACAATACAGCTACGGCTAGAAACCTCGCGCGACGGCTACCGGAAATGTGCAAGCAAATACTTCAACTTCCGCTCGCCGTCGTAGACATCCGCCGTCCTCCGATCTTACCGCGTCACAACACCTGCTAGCAAAATGGCGGAAGCCTTGAGAAATACGCGTCTGCCTTCAGGTTATGACGAGGACTTTGTGAATGCTGTTGAGGAAGATTTTCAATGTTCAATATGTCAGTTGGGGCTAAAGGAGCCTATACTGACTATATGCGGCCACAGATTTTGCAAAGAATGCCTCGAAGAACATTTTAGAAGGTGAGGTTTATTAAAACACAGTAATTTTTCAATACCGGGCCACTTAGTAACGTATCTCTGAATTAACGTTTCTAAGAACGAGGCAGAAAACAACAAAAAGAACTATTCAAATTCAGTGGGATGCAAATGAGTAGCCCTGGAAGGCACAAATGCAAGCCATGCGTGAGTCCTTACAACCACTGAGTAAAGTAAAGAGGATCGGTCACTGTTTTCAGTAACGATGCTTCCGGGGGTCGGATGTTCACAATCTAAGCCATTAATTCTTCTTCCTCTGTGTCAGAACGAAAATGTAATTCACCTGCATGTTTCAACTCAAACTCATTTTCATTTGAAAAGCTTTGCAAGTAGACAGTGACTCGTTTTAAAACAGAGGAGAAAACAGGAAAAGTGCCAGACGTATCTAATCTATGGAAATCGATCATCGGAAAGCTAATCGATAATACTCGATAGATAAACAATAGCCTCCATTTGGCGAGGAAATATGCTCAGATATTTGTCCGCGGACACTATCTGTTCCGAGAAGTGAACAGTTTTCCGAGAGCGTAGCTCGAGTAAAACTGTGAGCTTCGAGGAACAGATAATATCCAAGGACAAATATCCGAGCATATTTTCGCCCAAATGAAGGCTATTGTGTTTATTATTCTTCAAATCTTTTTCGCTATGCACGCAGTTTTGAAAATTGGGGAATATTCTTGGATATTCCCCCGTTTCAGCTGGGGAATATTTGGTCATGTGACGCGTTAAGACCAATCGCGCACAAGCAAAAATATTTGATGAATTATAATGCTCAATATTTTTCAACTGAGTAGTAATTTTAATCAATATTATTGAAATCAAAAATCACATTTTTTTGATACAGGTGATGAAAATTGATAATCAAAAATGCCAGTCGTAGATTTATCCAATCTCCTAAAGCAAAAAGTGGTGAACACTCCTCGTCAAAACTATGCAGACAAATAATGCAGGGGTAAATTATGCAGACTGAGGGTAAAATGCAGACTGCAGATCTAGACTACAGACGTTTTAAGTATATGTCATGTTATATCCATAATTGAGTGCTGACTGTAAACAGGATTATTCAGGCTAATTGCATTCCAGACCTGACAAAATCACAAAAAAGTAATCGAATTTCTGCCTGATTTTCACTAAAATAGCTTTACTTATCATGGCAATTTCTATTTTAATTTAATGAGCCCTGCCGCAATAGCCAAGGTATCAGTGATGTGTCACCTGTTGCTATGAATGTGCCAACCAAAGATTACTCAATTGGCTGCTGAAACAAAAGACTCTTTCGTTTCATGGCCTGGAAATTTGAACAACAAAACATAAATGATATTATCTTCCCTTAGTGATTTATCTAGATGCAGTGGCACAATTAAAAGAATGTTACATGTAAGTCATTGTGATTTAATTTTATTCGTCCATAAAAGACCCCTGTATTATTAGTATAAACCCTATTAATTTATTTTTCTTTCTATCAACACTTTATTACACAGGCAGAGGGATAAAGGCAAACCTTGCAACTGCCCTGCAGATAGAAGGGACCTGGACCAAGACCGGGTAAATGATACTCATTGCTGGAAACAGTTTCCCTACTTGCTTATAGGTCATTTATCCTTTCAAATCCCCCCCCCCCCCCCCCATCCCGCTAGTTCCAGAAATTTTTGAAATTTTTTGGCCAAAATGCTGATGATTCGGGCTAAAAGTAGTGGGGAGAAAAAATTCAAAGCCAGGCTTGTAGGCTATTCTCTCTGACGTCTGCCTTGTAAAAACAGAGTTAAGGTCACAGTATTCAGTTTTAGCTTGTTTTGAAAAAGCCATATATTGTTTAAATGTGTATTGTCAAAATCCATGAGATGGATATTATTTCCATCAACAAAACAATGACAAAAGAATCAAAGCAAATGAAGACCGAGACTTTTGGTTTTCATTTTCTTGAACTTCTCATACAAGGAAGGTTGAGGAAGAATTAACTGTTTCTTGTATAAGTTTCTGATTTCACTAGGCTGTTGATTGAGGTCATAGATCAGAGTATGCAAGGTTTCAAAATAACTATTTTTGGAATGATAACAGTTTCATTATACATGAGAGTTGTGAACGTTTTCGTTTGTACTGCGATGCGAGTGCGTTTGAACAGCACTCATGCTTTCGGGCATTGCGTAATTTTATTTGGGCAATAAGGTCACCATACCCCCAAGTCCAAAGGTGCCTGGTGTACGCCTATGCAAGTTTGGCCAGGGGTATACAAATTTGGCTGGCAATTTGCATACACAGATAATTTGACAACTCAATATATAGCCATACACAGAGTAATAAGGATATTTTCAAAGCACTTGTTCATTTAATATGTTTTAACAATTAAGTCTGGAGAGGCTATTATTAAGTATTGAGCAAAACAAAACATCACTTGATCTGTATGATTGAGTTATGATTTCAGTCTGACATATGTTTTAAAGAAACATGGTCTGCAATGTCTTGATGATAAAAAGCTAAGTCATTTTGGTGCAATGGAGGTGATGTCCTGGGGTGGTGCTAATGTTTTTACACGGTGAAATTCCTGGGAAATCAATCGTTATAACAATTACAGCAAAGACTTGGCCAATTTTGTAAACCCAGTCCATCAACCCTCAATCCTCCAACTACCCTATTATGTGAAGCAATTTTCTGCTCCCTTTGCAAAAAAAAAAGGAGTTATTTCCCCCCAATTTTCTGAACCTCCCAATTCTTCGGACCAATTTCCAGTCCCCTACTAGGTACATAGGTGATTTGAAAAAATCAGGATTCCAGTGAAATTGTTAATTAAAATTGAATTATGATGTCAAGTCAGACTATTAAGGCAACACTTCACATGTGCTTGTAACATATTTTTAACCTTACTTGATATTTCTTTCATTTCTGATGTTCCTGGCAAGCCAAAGATCAATTTGGCATTGATGGGCCACCAAATCAGCCATCATTAATTAACTACTTTTACTGAAGTCTGTTGGTATATTGTCTCATTTGTGCCAAATAAATTTGGGGTTAAGAAGCACTAACAGGGTTTCATTTTTTGTGATTCTAATGGTAAGGGTGAACTCATAATCTTGTAAATTTGTAAACTCTTTAGAAATAAGGTAGAAAACATTTTGAGATACTGGTAAGTCAGGTCTGCATTCAAGACATTGGCCCATCAGCAAAGTCGGTAAAGAAACAACCAAGAGCCAATATTTCCCCAGTACAGCTTGGGCAAGCTATAGGATTACTTAGTATTCAGTAGTTTATTATATGGCACTCAGACCAGTACATGTTTATTGAATTTGCTGGCTTTCAAGAAAATCCAGACCAAGAAAGAATCAATCAGAATAATAATAATAATAATAATAATAATAATAATAATAATAATAATAATAATTAGTAGTAGTAGTAGTAGTAGTATTTTTTACTATTATTTAAATTTTTTCGACAAATGATAATAGACAAATTTATAAGGGTTGTAGAGAATGAGTGTAATTTGTAATTCATTTGTAAGTTAGTATTTCCCTGACATATATATTGTCCTAAGAATTTTTACAGTTGTAATTTTTTATAAGCCACTAATAAACTTTAAGTATTAGTATTAAATAAAAAAATATTATTATTATTATTATTATTATTATTATTATTATTATTATTATTTTTGGGTTTAAGAAGCACTAATCAGAATGCTTGGATTTAATACCTCAAAACAAAACTCCTTGCCAGATAATAATAAGGGACATTTTAGTCACAATCAGAGATTAAGTTTTACCATATTTTCAAACACTGAAGAGAGTTTAAAATATTATACAAAGCAGGGTATTCTATGACGAGCTTCAAGGAGTTTGAATGTGGTGGAACACTGTTTGGAGTGTTTGATACATCTTCTCAGTCAAAACTAAAACTATAGAGAAAAGGTTGAAATAAAATTGTACTTAAAAGCTCTGCTAATTAAGATCAGATATCCAAACAGGATCAGGCTCATGATTTCCTTTGTTTCAACTTGATGAATTATTAAATGAGTTTTGAGAATTAGGTTTCTTCTTCTTTAGTGCAAGTTACTTACGACTGTGATTTTCCTAATTTATTTATCCATAAATTTATAAATAACAGTTTAATGACATTATTTACAGATGATGAGATTTATAAAAAATTATTCACAGGATTAAGATAAGAAAAAGAAAAAATAATGCATAGTGTAATATGTCAAAATTTAGCCATAAGGATGATCTATAAAAGAGTCATAGACCCTATGTATACATGTAAGACTGACCATCTTGTAGGGATACATATGTAATAAAAAGATAAAAATCTAATATTTGTGAAAAGACTAAGACTTCAAAAATACATCTTTATAACAAACCCTCACTCATTTCAATAAATTTATGCATTCATTTATGCTTTTATTAATTCATTTGCTTTTATTTAAATGTCTTCTGGCCACAGTCTTTCTCCATGCAAGTAACTGGTCTTCATAATCTTTGTTTTTATCTTTTTTCTTTCTCTCAGGATATCTTTCCAGATAAAGCAACAGAAAGGAAGATTCTTTCATTTGCCATCAAATGTCCAAGTGAAGGGTGTGACTGGACTGGTGAACTGAGGAACAAAACGGTAGGGGGAAACTTCCATTAAGGAGATAACCATCAGAAAAAGTACATGTAGAAGTGTCCCAGTTAATGGAGGCTTGATTGGTGTAATGTTAACAATTAACCAAATGAGCAGAAATAAAAAATAAACACACACACACACAAAGGAATTATACTATATATGAAATGCAATGTTTAGTATAATCCCTTGACAGAGTAAAAATCAGGAATATGTTAAATTATATGATGACTTTAACAGAAAAATAACAATGGTGACTTCAACTGACTTCACTGAATAGACCATCATTAGGAGAATTATAATCATTATTGTACATTGAACTCACTTTCTCTTTTCTGATTGGCCAAAAGCATACAGTGAATTTTCGAAATCAGCGCCTGTGACGTCATCTAGCTGCAGATTATACAATAATCATGTCAAGGACACTCAAGGTCACGGGTCATCATGTTATGTATGACTGCGGTGCATGATTTCTAAAGGTTATCATGTCAAGTTCGCGCGCTTGGTGTTGCTTGTCGTCAGTGAAGAGAAGCAAAAACATGACTTCCATTTTTTTTTTCGTTCAATGTATAATAAAACAATTATTAGATTCGGTTTTTGTGATATCCACAATAATCAAGGTCTCGGTAAGGAATAATCAAGGTTGAGGCAGGGATTGTCAGCCGAAGCCAAAGGCTGAGGCTGATAACCCCTGCCTCAACCTTGATTATTCTAGACATCACAAAAACCTCATCCAATAATTGTTTATAATCACGTAAGTAGAACTGTGTACTAATTCAGCAGCACTACATGTATTTACTACTCAGTCGTGAATCTTGGCCAGCAATATTGGTTGCCGTATAAATGATGAAGATATTAGTCTTAAGAAGTTAAACACCCCAAATATTAGGTACCTACATGTAAAGCATGACCAGAACATGACATAAAATTTGCCATGATTTGAAAATAACACGACTTTATAATTTTATAACAAGATTTTTACATGGAACTCAATTTATCTTTCATTTAGAATGAATTACGGGCAACGCGAGATTTGAAACCTGTCATTATGATCAGTAGAAAAGAATTAACCTTTTCATTCCCCTTTGTTAGGTGTTCACATAATAGGTAGGTCGTCCCCTTAGTAGTGGTTGAAATAGCATTTGAGATTTTTAGTGTCCTTCTCCCCTTACTACAGGTGTCCCCTTAAAAATGGAGGCGTATTAAAACATAAACTTTATTAATAAAGTGTATTATCGTTTGTCTCACGATGTAGTCACTTGAGATGTAGATCGCGACGTTTCGACTGCTTACTGCTAGTCTTCTTCAGGTGATAAGGTCGACTGATTGTACGGTATCATTTATATCACAAAGGTCGGCTGTGATTGGTGCATTTCGATCCTCCTATTGTTCCACTGTTCCGGCGAGTAGCTGTTCCCTCAGTGGTCCGCTGTTGTACCGTTCTCCTGTTATTGTGTATTTGGATCGTGGGCATCCATGCTTCAGGAATTTCAATTCCACCATATCTGTTGATGTCATTAGGGTGAAGTCTTATGTGAATAGCTTCCTTGACCCTACGTGTGTACCAGTGAGAATCTCGATCAATAAACTTGACCTCATTCCAGATAGCATAGTGGCCGGTCTCGTAGGTGTGTTCAGAAACGGCGGAGGTCTGGGTACGGGCGAGTCGTATATCCCTGTCGTGTTCTTTGATCCTCTCGTGCATAGATCTCCCTGTTTCCCCGATGTAGACTTTGCCGCACTCACAGGGAATCCTGTAGACAACACCATCCTGTTTAGCCGGGTTGACAGTGTCCTTTGGTCGCACTAAGTGTGACCGAAGTGTCGTGTCGGACTTAAAGACGGTGCGAATGCCTTGTTGTTCTAGGCAGCGGCGGAGAGACTCCGAAACTCCCTGGACATAAGGTAAAACGGCGGTGGATTTAAATTCCGCGACGGGCTCTCTTCTTGGGGTTGTTCGTGCCTTTGTGATCTTCTGTACAAAAGAGGAGGGATATCCGCGAGCAGACACAGTCAGGAGATCTGTCAACACCATCCTTCAACAGGCACAACCATCCACGCCCAACATCACGAAGGAACAGCAGGAGGCTCTTAAAAGCCTAAAAGAGGACAACTCGATCATGGTCCTTCCGGGTGATAAAGGTCGCGCCAGCGTAATCCTGGACGCTGACACATACCACGCAAAAATTTCAGCGCTAATTGATTCCGGACCGTACCAGCTGCTCAACAAAGATCCGATAGACCGCTTGACCCGGAAACTATCTGAGAAGCTGCTAACCCTGAAACGGAATGGACACATATCAGAGGCGGTTTATAATAAGATCAGACCCCGACACAAACAACCACCTAGGATCTATGGTTTGCCGAAGATCCACAAGGCCGACACACCGCTTAGGCCAATTGTGTCGTGTGTCAACACCATTGCATACGACCTGTCTGTTTTCTTGGCTAACGTAGTATCTCCTCTTGCAGGTAGCTCGAGCTTCACTGTGAAAAACTCAACTGACTTCGCCTCCACCATCGCCAGTGAAGAGATCCAGGACCACGAGATCATGGTGGCTTTCGACGTAGAGTCTGTTTACCAACGTACCGATTGAGGGCGCCGTACAAGCCGCACTGCAAAAAATGGAGAACGACGCAGGCCTGGCTGACCGCACGACACTTACACCAGTTCAAATCGCGGACCTCTTGGATTTCGTATTAAGATCTACGTACTTCCAGTACAACGGATCGATTTATGAACAACGAGACGGCGCAGCCATGGGGAGCCCTGTATCCGCGGTTATTGCCAATTTCTACATGGAGATATTTGAAGAACAAGCAATAGAGTCCGCACCTTGCAAGCCTAAGATCTGGAAACGCTACGTAGATGATACTTTCACCATCCTGGATCGGGATAGAGTTGACGTCTTCCTGCAACACCTAAACAGTCAACAACCATCAATCCGTTTCACCATGGAGATCGAGAATAACAGCAAGATCGCCTTTCTCGACACGTCAGTTTATAGAGAACCTGATGTCCGCCTTACCACCAGTGTCTACCGGAAACCAACACATACTGATCAGTACTTAGCGTATGATTCACACCAGCCTCCATCAGTAAAGCGCGGTATTGTGAAGTGTCTGTAGGACCGGGCTAAACGTCTCGTGACCAAACCATCAGTAATCGCTGGAGAGAAGAAACATCTGTCATCTGTACTTGTTTCTAACGGATATCCCTCCTCTTTTGTACAGAAGATCACAAAGGCACGAACAACCCCAAGAAGAGAGCCCGTCGCGGAATTTAAATCCACCGCCGTTTTACCTTATGTCCAGGGAGTTTCGGAGTCTCTCCGCCGCTGCCTAGAACAACAAGGCATTCGCACCGTCTTTGAGTCCGACACGACACTTCGGTGACACTTAATGTGACCAAAGGACACCGTCAACCCGGCTAAACAGGATGGTGTTGTCTACAGGATTCCCTGTGAGTGCGGCAAAGTCTACATCGGGGAAACAGGGAGATCTATGCACGAGAGGATCAAAGAACACGACAGGGATATACGACTCGCCCGTACCCAGACCTCCGCCGTTTCTGAACACACCTACGAGACCGGCCACTATCCTATCTGGAATGAGGTCAAGTTTATTGATCGAGATTCTCACTTGTACACACGTAGGGTCAAGGAAGCTATTCACATAAGACTTCACCCTAATGACATCAATAGGGATAGTGGAATTGAAATTCCTGAAGCATGGATGCCCACGATCCATATACACAACAACAGGAGAACGGTACAACAACGGACCACTGAGGGAACAGCTACTCGCCGGAACAGTGGAACAATAGGAGGATCGAAATGCACCAATCACAGCCGACCTTTGTGATATAAATGATACTGTTCAATCGGTCGACCTTATGGCCTGAGGAAGACTAGCAGTAAGCAGTGGAAACGTCGCGATCTACATCTCAAGTGACTACATCGTGAGACAAACACTTTATTATTGCATCTACCACGATGAACAACAACAACCTTTTCCTCGACATAAACTTTGTTGTGTTCATATTCACGGTGTCAAACTATTTAAGCAAACTGAACGTGATGTTGATTTATTTGTGTTACAGGATCACTTGGCAACTTGCTCTTGCAAAATTGTCTCCTGCCTAAACAAAAACTGTGACATCACTATGCAAAGGAAAAATCTTAAACTACACATGACCACAACGTGTCAGTGGAGGATCATTCAATGTGAACACTGCAGCGAGCCGCACCCAAAGTGCCAGATGGAGGTAAATATGATTCGAATTCAGTGAGATAAGAATCCTAAAAAAAATCATGTGTCAGAGAGCCCTACATGAACATTCACAGTGAAGGTCCTGAGAATCAAGAAAAGCAAAATTCTAAAATTTAAGGTGGCTCTGAACATATAGGGCCGAACCTACACACGACCGCTGTTATGTGGCTTTGATAGCTCAGTTGGTAGAGCATTGCACCGGTAACGCAAAGGTCGTGGGTTCGAATCCCGTTCAGAGCCTGAAATTTTTTCAGGTCATTTTTCCATTAGTGTTATGGCTGCATTCGCATCTCTCATTCTTCCATCCGTGTAATTTTTTTAAACTTCGCAAAAGTTGCATCTTATCATGCTTATCACAATATAATAATATTGATAATAATTGGGGGTTACCAAACTCATTTCTGAGTTATAAATGAGTACTTAGAGCTATAAAAATTTAGGGGTTTTAACAGGTTTTACCTTTGCTATGGCAGCCTATTAGGCCAGAAAGATTACCATTATTGGTTCACCAATGGCTGGGCATGCATGTGATACCAATATCGTTGCATTACCTATTCTGAAACCTGTCACTGGCTTCCTTAAATAGAAGTAACAAATGAAAAATGAAATGCCTGAAAAATATAATAATGATAATAATAATAACAATAATAATAATAATAATAATAAATAATAATAATAATAGTTTTGATGAACCACACGATGTTTTTGAAGTTCATTATTTAATGAAAACAATATATGTTTCGAATGAGACATCATCCATCGTCAGTTGTACAGTGAAAAAATATAAAAAGAATATGCAATAAATAGTATAACAAAGTGAGATATTACCAAGAATAATTAAGGATGAAAGCGCAAACCACAAAGAAAGGGTAAAACTATTTAAGCTAAGAAAGGAGACTAATTAGTATCAAAGAGATAAATTAAGATGTTTGACCTGGGAATTTAAAGACGGCTGTTCCCAAAGGATGTGCATGGCTTCCTTGATTTTCAATTGGAAGCTTGTGGAAGCAGAGTCAGAATATTAGAACAACCTTCTGAGCAAAGGGAGCGACAATTTTCAGAACTTCTCAGGTGTTTAAGGATGTGGGAATGTTTGTCAGAGGAGAGATGCTCACGGAAGCGAGTGGCGAAGTTTCTGTTGGTTTCACCAACATAACAGGCACTACAGCCTGCACATGAAAACTTATAAATACCAAATTGCTCGTGAATATCATGTGCCTACTTGCACATGTATGTTTTATAGGCTGTGTTATACTTACCTCTTCTCTTGCAGGATCATATTGGGCAATGCCTCAAGTTTCCATTACCGTGTCCGAACATTTGCGGTGTTTCAGTTCCCAGGGAAAAAGTAAGGCACTTGTTAGTGTTATTTATCGATGATTGTGTGAAATACTATTATAGTAAGATTACCCAGGTCAGTGGAAACACATTCATGAAAACACGAAGTCTTTTTCGTTAACAAACCGTAGAACTTTGGATCTTAGGTCAGCAAATGCTCTTTTCTCTGCATCGCGCGAACATTTTGGGACGAAAACGATATACATGTAAGTCAACCCTGTGCCATTGCAGACTGAATCAAGTTAAATACGTTACCATTAGGAAGCTTTGAGCATGTAAACATTTAAGAGACCTAAGAAACAAAGTCAAATGCTTTTAAGATTAATTCTGCAGTTGGGTTGTCAGAGACTGGAACAATCTACGAATCTCAGTGAAGACCTGTTCGAGTCCAATATTCAGCTAGCCTCATGTAAAATCTGGTATTATTTTTATATCAAGGCCATAAGGTTCGTGGTCGCAGCTAATATAAAAAGCAAAGGGTTGTTAAGATTGTGCCAGTAAGATTAAGACCGGTCGCAATTGTCACAAATGTAGGCTTACTAATTTGAGGAGATACGCAATATATGCCCGTGATATAACTCTCTTTAGTTAAAGTTTTACTGCAATTTTGCTATTTTTCCCAGAAAGGATTTTTTTGGTTGGTCACAGGTTTTCATCTGCTGATTGTGGAGAAGGCGTTGCCTATTGGTTAACAAACCGGATTTTTAATCCGGAGGTTCCAGGTTCAAATTCTCCCTGCCACTAGATGGATTTGTGTTCGGTGGACCGGAATTCAACTCCTCCACGTCTTGCTAATAGCCAACTGGTCAGCCTCCGACTAGCTGGGATTTTTAGTTCTAGTTGCGATATGTCTCTGAAGTTATAGTATCCCCAATTAGCACAGAAGCGCTAAATACCATGACACTTGAATAAAGTAATTTATTTATTTATTTTTTTATTGGTAACCATCTAATCGGCTTCTTGCATTTCAAATAAACTTGCATTCAGTTCTTTCTTTCATTCTTCATTTCCGCAGTTGGTCGGTCGCTCCTTTGATAAAACCCAAGATCGACTTTCTGTCTTTCAGATTCCAGACCACGCCACAAACGATTGTCCATTGACATTAATTCCCTGCCCTTATGAACAGATAGGCTGCAAAAGAAAGGTAAACGCCAGTCGATATAAAGCGTGCTTTTTTTTTTTCAGGTTTTAGGGGTGAAATATATGCACGCATAAAGAATGAAATTTCACGAGTTTCAGTACTGTGAAATTCCATGAAGATAATAGATTAGCAGTGAGATGTGGAAGATGAATCATGTTCACATGTTACGTTACCTCAACTCATCTCGCTTCATCTTGAGTTGCGTTTTCCTTATTTGTCTTATGTTGTTGCTTAAAGTACTCTACTCTATTTTGTGTCATTTTTTATTGCTATGTCTTAACTACTGATATTGTTTTTCATTAAATTTGTATTTTACTCCCAAGTACTCAATATCTCACCGCTGAAATAATCTATGTTTTCGCGTGAACTTATCATTATAATAGCGCATTTCGTGAAGGTGTCCGCTTAATACAGAGTTGACTGTACTTGAATGCCGAGAAGAAGATATTGAAAATCACAAACTGATGAGCTTTATGAATTCCCGAATGATTGAAGCCGTGATTAAAATTTTCAGAGGAGAAACGGACAGGAGAATAGCAGATTTGCACGATGTCGTCATTCTACTACAACTACCATAATTCATTTCGTTTTTTCTTTATTACAGTTGAACCTTCCGTAAGCGACTACCCAGAATGTCAAGCCTAGGTGGTCGTTTTAGAAAATACCGCGACGAAAAAAGAAAAACAATTCGTTTACTTCGATCATCAAAATGCAAATTTGCGTTGCTCGCGCCATCATTACGTCATTACCTCGTGGTGAACACGGTTTAAACCAATCAGCGCGCGTATTTCCTTCGGGTCATTTTCTAAATATATGTAACTTACATGTATATGACTGCACATAGGTTAATACGAGGTTTGCCAGCGTTAATCTATCATTGTCATTGTCACCGTCACTTTTGTTCTCATTCTCATCATCATTGGTAGTGTGTGTCGTGGTTGGTATAAAACATTCGCCACCAGCTAACGTATGAAAAGTATCAATTTCTTTCCGAGATTCGGCTAAATAATTCTACGTTTTCTTCTAGGTTCAACGACGAGAAATGGAATCGCATCTTGAATCTGACGTGAAACCCCATCTTGACTTAGCTTGTGTGAAACTTGAAACACGGACTTTTATTTGGAAGATTGAACACTTTACTGAAGTTTTGAGGCAAGCAAAGGCCGAGGAAAAGATAGCTATAGATAGTTCTCCATTTTACACTGACAGAACAGAAAGTTATGGGTACAAGTTAAAAATAGCTGTTGAAGCTAATGGTTCGGGGTCTGCTAAGAATGCTTACCTGTCGGTGTTCGTTGTCGTTATGAAAGGTGAATATGATGCTATATTACCCTGGCCTTTCAAAAAGAAAGTGCAGTTTACATTGATTGATCAACAGGAAGATCCAGCCCAACGGGAAAATATTACCAGGCATTTTATAGCAGGTAAAAACTCAGAAAGCTTTGGAAGGCCTAAAAATAAGAAGAACAATATGGGATGGGGGTTTCCTGAGTTTGTATCTCACAAGAAACTTCATTCAAGATGCTACATTGTGGAAGACACGATGTTTCTTCAGGTTGAGATCAGCCCATCATCCAGTTAAGTCTTTTTGAATTTCCGTTATTCGCCAGGTGGTTTTGATCCAGTTCCACTCGACCCCTTCTTCCTCAACTTCTTTTATGGTCTTTGACATTTCAATTTGAAGCCTGTGAACAGACTCCCCGATGGGCTGCAGAAAATCGGCTAGTGGAGTAAACCAAATGCAGTTCGGGGAAGGAACTGAATGAAATGAAATGAAAGGAAATCGCGGAGGGCATAGGTCCCCACTTGCCCCCCGTTCCCTCTTTTGGAGACAGCAGTCGGATTGCTATGACTTTATCGCCCTGTACTTCACTTGGAAACCTGTTCACAGTTTCAAGATGCAATTTGACGTCAGTGCAAACAACAGCTGAGGACAAATTAAAGAATCGTCGCTCAAATAGCAGTAGCAGTTTACATCTGGTTGGGACTGTCATGTCACCGTCACGTGTCAATCTTCCCTTCGCTCCTTTCCCTTTTCTCCCTGCTCGTTGCGTGTCGAACATCGGATGGCGTCAGGTTGAACCTCTTCTTACCTATACTAGCAAAGATTGGGCTCGAGTGAGACTCGTATAAAAGGAAGGTTTTGCCGTGCAGGCGACTCTTTGCCGACGTCATTGTTTGCATTTGTCCTCATCAATACATGACGCTAGACTCGAATTGAATACAAACATTTGAAGAGCTTGTGAAACGTAGTAATTAGTTAAATGCTTGGCTCCTTGGTGCAATATTCGAGGAGAAACTGACTTTCAAAAAACTGCAAAATTCCTGGGTGGCACAAGCGCTGATAAGCTCTTACATTCTTTGTAAAACTTTGAGTGTCTAATCCCGCGTCGCACAGGGACATAGGACTCAAATTCCTCTGGACAGTTAATCGTGCTGCGCTCTTTCAATATTCAGAACTCGCTTATGCTAACGAGGCATATATTTTCAAAGATTCTCCTATAGTGGTTGCTGTGAAAAGTAGTCGAACGGAGATGCTCACAAAGACAATCTGGGTCCCTAGCCAATCAGAGAGCAGCATTTTTTCAATGGACTAATCAGAGAGCCAGGTTTAGGTCACATGACGGATTAGCATTAAAATTCCCAACGCTCTGAAACATGGTAAGTACCGATTACGAGTCGCCGGACTTGCACACGTGTCCAACAAATGGCCGACTTGCTTTTATTGAAGAAAAACCATCTGGTCAGAAAAAAAAGATTGCTAGAGAACCCAACGTAAGCGGTGGAATGACTATAACGGTCACGCATTCCTGGGATACCAGAGTATGTCGTCATGGGTGTCACACACTCAAGAACGAAAAATTACGCCGCACAGTGACATTTTTAAATTTAAGGAAATTTAACTTGACGTCACCAGAAAGGAGGGGTACCCCTCCTGCTTTGATATACCCAAAACGACTGGCAAAAGAACCTACTCCCATCTCTTGAGAAAGTCAATGGTCAAACGGATAGTTTGAGTCAAATTTCATTGTGTAAAATGACGAAAACTTTATTTACATCGTTCAATAAGTATACTAGTCACACAAGAACCTATTCTTTTTCACGTCATGAGATGGGGTCCCACCTACCCCCTCTTAGCTATGACATATTAGACAGAATTTTCGTTGAACCAGTAGCATAGGTATTCAACCACAGCCAAAAGAAAACCGTGACATTATGTCTTGAGACAATTACTATTTTATTGGTCTTTAGTATCTTTTAACGTAACATAGGATAGTCACGTGACCTGTCCACCCCCTCCCCTCCAAAACAAAAATCCCTTCACACAATTATACCACCTTGCTTTCGTCATTCTCGATGCTTTATTTTATTATTTTGAGTAAATTAACAATCAGGAGTATTCGGGCGCCACTAGTTAAGAAGTCAAGATATCGATTGACTGTTCCAAGCTCACTAGGATAATGAAATCATTTCCATAATTGATTTTGGCATAAAACTGTCTGCCAGACCACATGGCTAATATGCATTATAACATGAAAACCATCGTTATGGATTTGATAACCCTTTTAGATGTTGAACGTTTTTATGGTAATGTTTAAAAAAGAAAAGTCATTTGCAGACCACGTAAGGCATTTTCCAGGATATATGTCAAAACCACTGGCCACAACATAAAATGGAATCATTTTAACATTTAAGCGTCCGGCAAACCTGACTTTCATCTTAAAATTGTGAAGACCTTGTTTACGTGAGCAGCAAGAAGCTGATGTTTTAATAGCTGTAGCTTCAGGTCAGGTCAGGTCAGATCTGATGGGTTTTATGTGAAATTCCGTGCTAGTTACTATTAAAATAGTGTGAATCGTTTTTCTTAGTATCGGTTCTAGACCCCTAAAAATAATGATACAAAAAAATGTCAAAAAAAATTGTGAAGGTTACTTTTGAAAATGTACGTTGTTTAGCGCAGAAAACGTCGCGTTTTAAGTATAAAAGTACGCTGTGTTATTCAAGCTTCTAATTAAAACTTCGCGGTAATAAAGCTCTGATATAGAGATGTCTCTTGTGAATTTGGTAGTTCCGAATACGTGTGAAACACGGCTATATTATAAACTAGAATTCCCTAGAATTCGTCATTAGGTTTGAGGTTACAGCATCGGTATGTAATCCTCCTAAGTCAACACCACTCGCTAGAATTTTCATTTTTCGATGTTTATAGGTTCGCAGTAGGCTCGTAGGACATAGGCTGCTGGGAACGTAGTACTTGAATCCTACCCAGATTTCTCGACTCGGTTATTTTCATTAGTTGTAAACGAGGTGGGTACACGAGGTAGGGAGTGCCCTCGTACCTCCGCCTCGTTTACTACTTCAGTTGTCCTACACCTAGGGGAAGAGAGGTACTGTGGGAGCGTCTTGCCCAAGAACACAACGCTAGAAATATTTTAAGTGTGCCCAAATTCGCAGTTAGCCAATGACAAGCCGTTTCTACTCTCCTGATGTTCTGAGATATCAAATCACTGACCTGATATGGCTACGATATCATGCTCACTTGAGACCACTTGAAGGTAAATACCTTATCGCACCTTTCTTGATACGCTTCGATAGTATATCATGCTCGTTTGGTCTCGCCATGGGTAATTTGGCTCGACTACGTTTTACCAAAATACGACCCATCGTTCGACCAAACTGGCCTTAGATCAGCCACCGAAGCATGTGTCTTTACTACTTCCATTAGAAATTGTAAACAGCAGTCTTTAATATATGGGCATGGAGACGACCTCAGAATGCCACAATATAATACGCCTTTTTATTTCTTAAATCAACATCTAAACTGCCTTAACCAAAGATCTAAAATTTAATTTTATTAATGTAACAGCTTTGAGTATCATATACGCAAATTAATACTTTCTTGATTAAAGCAAGTTTAAATCGGATTCAGTTCAATTATTTCAAAGATTAATTTTTAGAACCATGAGATTCTCAAGTCTAATCTATTCAGTAAGCTCATTGTATTAGTTCCGACGAAAGATTTTACCCAATCAGGTTTAGCGCTAAACCCGGCCAGGATTAAAAGTTAACCGAAGTATTAGTTTTTTCTTGTATAAATATGTTTTTCACTACCTTTTTTGTGTAGTTTAGAATTATTCAGACTCAAAACTGAAGGGCAAACAATAGAACCGCACCGACAAGTTGCAAAACTCAAATCAAACTTCTCGCTAATCCTGAGTTAGCTAAATCGGGCTTCGAACAACCCGGCCCAGGAGTCCATCACCCTGGTCAAGTCATTTAGGGTCACGTGATGCGGGTGATATCACTGAAATAGATCCGCTCTCAAGACAGGCGAAAGATGTAGTCATGGCAGAACTTAACAATTCCTTTGTCACTGATACACTTCAATCGATCAGTCGATCAGTGAATTTAGAGTTGCTGGTTCTGTCAGCTCTACAGCATCTTTCAAACTTGTTTTAAACTTAAGAACAAAACAATAAAAACTGCGGGGAAGACAGTTTGCTTGTCTTGTTGTTTTTGGTTTTTGTTTTTTTTCTGATAATGCGACTTTATTTCAAAAGGGTGCAAAATTACAGTCGAGACTGTAGTCTTCCTGATTGCCCTATATATGAAACTAAGTTAGAACATGACTACTTACAGGAAGTTTAAACATTACAACATAGGATACTAAGCTACTAGAATGTTACAATAATAGGAATTAAATTACTTAGAGTGCTAAGTTTTAAAAATTAAACCCAAGTTCAATAAGGAATTAAAAAGTCTGTCAATTTTGAAGTTATCAGGCGTGAATTTACGCATCGTGCAGTAGTTTTCTCTGAACTTCTTTAGATCGCCCGAATAGACAAAGACATCATGACTGTTCCACAATTGAAGAGCATTAAAAGAGAACATCCGTTTTCTGCTATTGGTACGTGGTTGTTTTGTTGTTGTTGTTGTTGTTGTTGTTTTCGCTTATGATAAATTGAAGATTTTTTCAATGGCCAGGTTGGTTCTTTGAGTGTCTTAAATTTCAGGGCTTGAATGAATGACTGCTTCATTGACTTTCCAAGAGTTATTGAAAAGGTGACTACCAGGTGCGATAAACTCTCATGTCATGGCACATTGCGACATCCAGTGACCTGAACAATAGTGCTAAGCCTTCACCACAACTGCATTGTATTCTTTGAAAATAGTGGGGTTTTTTTTTGTTTTGTTTTTTTTTTTGTGGTCGTTTTTTTCACACCTTTTTATCCTGTTATATTTTCACATCCATGAATTTATTTTCTTCTTATACATTATATGGCTGGTGTCTGTAGCCGATATAACGCGCGCTCAGATTCTGCCCTAATGCTCAGGGGCACGCGCGAGAGATAATTCGAAACCATTTTTTACAATAACTAGTAATGTCTAACTTCTCGCGCGCTGATTGGCTCATTTTTTTCTTAATAAGAGTACAGATAGGCTCGATTACCAGCCGCTGTTCGGGAAAAGAGCCTGCGCTCCTCCCCCGAACTCGTCTGTCCTCTCATTGATGATAAATTGCGTCATAACATTGTCGAAGTTTACTGCAGCACCACGAGCCTCCAGTTCTCTACATAATAGCTCGCGGCTAGTACAATTTTCGCTCCAAATGGAGACTGGTGTTTATTATCCTTCAAATATTTTTCGCAGCAAGCGCAGTTTTGAAACTTGGAAAATATCTCTCGGATATTCCCTAGTGTTAGCGGAGGCATATTTAATCACGTGAAGAAGTGTTTAGATCAATCGCGCACGAGCGAAAATATTTGAAATATGGTAAGCGTGTGCGTGTTTTTTTTGGGGGGGGGGTGGGGAGGGGTGCATTTTTTTTAGTTTAGTTTTCTATATTTGGGGGACGTTTTTAATTAATAAATTATTCCACTAATGCTTGTTGGATACGAGATGGTTATAGACAACTCCACGCTATGCGCCTCGTTGGCAATCTACCGTGTCATATCCAACGCGCATGAGTGGAATAATTGCTCACTATAAACTAAATTAAAGCTAGGCTAATGGGAATTTTCGTAAGAGACCACACATGAGTGAGGCCATAAATTAACGTTGCTTGTCATAAAAAAAAATAATAATAAAAAAATAAACAAAAGGGAAGATTCTGTGTTCATTGTTCCAAGTCACCTTTTCGTTCTTCTATGTCGGAGGGCCAATCTCTACTTGAAGAAACACTGTGTCGTTGACAATGTAGCGCCTTGTCTTCAGAACCTTGTGGGACACAAATCTTGCAATGCCTTCCATGCTGCATGATACATCTGAAGTGAGCTTACTTCCTCGGCTTATCAGAGATTGTGTTACATTTTCCCTCCATGGCCAAGACACATCATCTTGTTGATCAATCAACGTAAATGTGACCTTATAATGAAAAGGCCAAGCCAGTATGTTGTCGTAAGTGCCTTTCATAAGACGGAGGTTTACTGAAAGATACTTGTACTTGTGTGACTGATTGCCATTTGGTTGAATACAGACTGATAATTTGTAACCCATTTTTCCAGTGAAGAAAGGCTCACTGTATATTTCACGCTCGGTTCCACTGATGGCCCGTTGTAAAATCTCGCTGAAACCATTTATCCTCCACACAAATTTGGAGGATTCACTTCTCAAAACAGAGACTTCTTTCTCCTGAGCGGCCATCTTTGCACCAAGAGCGACATTTTTCGCTGTCAACTCTTTCACTTGCTCCCTTAGTCTTATTCTTTCCTTGTCAAGTTCTTCTTGCTTCAGCTGGAGCGAGTTCATTTTTTCCTCAAGCTTTCCAGTAGTTTCTTTAAAGGTTGTGCATGCTAAGTCAAGATGCAGTTGCATTGTGGACTGGAGATGGGTTTCGACTTCCTTCCTCTGAATCTAAAAGCAGAATTTAACAAATCATTTACTCTAGTAATTTAGCCGACATAACAAGGGAACGGTTGGTTCAGAATGATCCGCCTATAGCTTACTTGGCTCCCTCCTTTTTCAAAGAGGGATTCGAACCCACTACCTCCCTCCCTCTTCAAAGAAGGAGGGAGTGGGTTAGAATCGCAGCGGGCCTATTCTTCTTGAATGAAATTACACTGGATTTGGCCTAGCTCGCGTTATCGGACATTAAGTCGTTGGTTTAACGTCTTAACGTAACCCCCTTTTATAATAACAATAATAACAATAATAACAATAATAATAATAATAATAATAACAAAGACTTTATTTAAGAAGGGTTAACACTTAATAACCAAAGGCTAATAAACTTGTTGCCCTAAGAAAATAAAATTACAAACCTAATGAAAAACGAACAATACTATGAATACAATATACAATATAATAAGTTAAAAGCCTAAAATTATGAGAGACGCGAATAGTTGAATTACAATAATATTCTTCTTCTTAACCTTCACAGATAAACTCAGTGAGACCGTTTAAGAATTGCTCTTCAGCCCGAAGGAGAGGATTTAGGGGGTGAGGGTGAATTAGGTGGCTAATCACCCCCCTTTTGGAGGTACGAAACAAAAAAATGAAAAAGGTTGTGAGTATTATGGCAGAAATAACGGCAAACTCTCTGGACAGGTAGCTGTAATTTTTAATGTGTGGCATTGCTAGTATTCCTAGAGAAACGGTTTTCAATTAGGTTCCAATTCTCAAATTGCAAGATTTTGGGAACATGCCCCATTGGTTCTGCAACCCCAAGTTACCAGCCACCCCCTCCCCTGGATCCGTCCACGAGTCTGTCTAGTTACTATTAGAAACCCTTATAAATCATATACTTAGTGATTAACAAATCGATTTCTATAACTCTTACCGTGCCATTATTACAGACAGAACTACCATTGCCTTCTTAAATAACTTCATATTACCTTTGCATTGCAGCCCATCTGAGCATACGGACAGTAAACCACGGACAGCGGACAGTGGTCGTTAGTATGAGATGCAATCTAAAAGTATCAAGATTGACTGAATATTATTAACTTGTCTTCCTTTTCCCAACATGCTTATAACTATTAAAATGAAACGTTGTCAGGGTTATTAGAGTAGGTTTCGTTGAGATAAAGGCACATTGTATCATTTTAGTTGAACTGCATGTTAAAGTAGTTTCCTTGTAAACAGTTTCATTTCTTGCGCACTGCAGCCAAAAGGCCTCTGTAGTATTTAATTCAGTATACATGTCCTCTAACCTTGTGCACTGGCAGAGGCAGATCCGGGCGCTCTTAATAGAGTAGGTTGTCAGGACCCAAATGCCTTTTCCCGCTCGAGTAAAGCGCAGAGGGTTCAACCATTCTTCAGGACACAACGCGTTATATTGTTCAATCGAAAATGGGGGCGACTCTTTATGGCTCATATCTTCGATTCACCCAGCCAGCTAATAAACCAGTATTGAACATGTATATTTGTAATGTATTGTCATCGGTCCTTCAAAGCAGACAAAAATTCAATCGTGACGTTTGAAAACTGAACCATGCAGAATTACTGTAGTTTGTTGATCTAGAAATTTTCCCGATTACTTCCGAAGATGCTAAGTTCAAAGGAAATTTAGAATAATAGAGGGAAACATATAAAGACAATAAAACTGTTGGAGCGATCTGTATCCATGATTAAAATTTAAAAAAGAACCTTAAAACAGATCTAAAAAACGTTAAAACTGAGTTTTGGACCGCCTTCTGCGGTCTTCTTCACAGAAATGTACTGTGCAAGAGCCACGGAATGCAAATATGTAGCTAAGACGTCACTGTTCGTTGCCCCTTAGGGAGGAAAACAGTAATGCATAAACTTGGGAAGGGTGCTCTTTCATGAACAGAGTTCTTGTACAGGAATGAATGTAATGACCCTAGAAAAAGCCTTTTGTCCTTTTTTTCACGCCTGTTTCGAAAATGCTCGCATAATTAGGGTATATGTCGTGGCCAGTGGTTTCGGCATGCTGTTTTACAGCGGAGCCGACATTCCCATTCATTCCAGGCTTGTGTTCAGTCCCCCAATACTTCCAACTTCTTTCTCTCTCTCCAACATATATAAATGACATGTTCTGCAACTCACTTTGTACACGATTCCTTTCAACTGTTCTTTTGTCGGCCGGTCCTTGGATTTCTTGAAAACATTACCCAATGTTTTTGGTGGTTTAAAAGTTGTCTTGATATTTTCGCGGTTCAAAATCCGTCTAATTCGCTCTGACACCCGTCTGAGAGATGGAATCGACGCATATGCTTTTGATTTCTCCGGAGGCTTTGGTTGTGCGTTGTTTGGTTGATTGACCTATTTAATGAAGTTTTCAGGATAGCCATTAACTTTTAGGTGGTTGATAACACGTCGTTTCTCTCTCTGTCTTTGCGCAGTTGTTGATGGAATGCATTTAGCGCAATCCATTAAGGTTTAACAACAGCTCTTTTGCTTTGCGCTGGGCTGCGTGAATGGAAATCTAAATACTTGCTCGTATGTGTGGCCTCGCGGTATACACCCACCTCGATCTTTCCGTCTTCAGTCACAGTGTTGTTGGTGTCCAGGAAGGCTATGCTCCTCTTGCCCATGGTTAATGTAGGCATCTCTATTGTAAACTGAATATTGGTATTTATCGAGTTTAAGTGACCGTAAAAAACCTCAACACCATCTCTCTTGATGTACGCGTTCGAATCGTCGATATAGCGGAGCCACCATTTTGGTTTGACGGGCGAAGTTTCCATTGCTTTTTCCTCAACTTCTTGCATTACAACTGGCTCTACGATGACCGCACTGACTGAAGATCTCATGGCACACCCCGATACCTGATGGTACTGGGTTCCCTCAAATATGAAATAGTTGTTGTGCGAAAGACAGGAGAGTAAGTCCACGAGTTGGTCTTTGGTCAACTGCGTGTGATTTTTCCAATCATCAGATCCCTCGAGTTTTCTCTGAACAATGTCTATAGCCATGACGATCGGTATGGAGGTGAAAAGTGAAATCACGTCAAACGACACAACCAGTTCGTCTTCGGACACCTTCTGGTTACTTATAAACTCTGCAAACTGTTTAGCATTCTTGACAGAATATTCGGATTCATTCGCAAGGTGCTTAGGTACAGAAGCCAGGTACTTTGAAAGCTCAAAGGTCGGTGAGCCAATACAGCTGTTTATGGCTCTCAGTGGTATACGCGTTTCTGAGCCTTCCGGGAGAGTGAGATGATCGTCCATTTGCTGCAGTTCCACTTTGTGAATCTTAGGTAAACCGTAAACCGACGCGGGTGTGGATTCGGAGAGGCAGAGCTTCCAGTCGTCTGTTTCGTTGAGGCTCCCAAGTTTCTTGAGGTCCAAGAGTTTTTTCTGTAACTCAAGCTCTTTTCTTGGTGTTGGATTGCGCCCCTTATTGCTGATTGGTATATAGACGTTCTTTCTTGAATCTGGTTACGGTAGTCGGTTTTCTCCATGACGACTGTACAATTCCCTTTGTCCGCTCTGATGATTACGATGTTGTCCTCACTTTCTAGTTCTTTGAGTGCTTTCGTCAGGTTTCGTTGTTTTGGTTGTTTAGCCTGCTTTAGAGCTCTGTAAACCTCCGCTCTAGTTACATCCTCATTTTCTTGAGGTAGGTGGCAAATGTCTGCTTCAACATAATCGAGTACATCCTTCGTGGGTGCGGTGTGTGGCGTGATAGCAAAATTCAGTCCTTTCCTCAGTAGCTATAGCGATGTTTCGTTGCCTTGAAATCTTCTTCCGGAGATATTTACGACCCATTTCTTCTTTAATTCGTTTACATCCATGCGAGCTAGTAGCCTCTTTAGCTCTTGCTCATGTTTCCGTTCAATTCCGTTCCGTTCAATTCCGTTCCGTTCCGATCCGTTCAACGTTTTTTAGACCTGTTTTAAACTCTTTTTTTTTTTAATTTTAATATTAAAACAACATTGAGCATGAAAGAAATACAATTAAACCTATCGAGGCGTAGATCGAAATTGAGCCACCTACCTCTGCTTGAACAATAATCTCGCCACAACTATTTGGGCATTCCACAGGCTTCTTCTCACACCTCTCGACATGATCCTACGGACATGCATGGAAACACATGTCTCACGTCTAGTACCTTTTATTTTCAGTAGTTCTTTCCAATCTTGTTCTCCGAGTCTTCGTTCCTCACTGCTGCTCAAGCTTGACGAAACGAGCGACTCTAGAGAGTTCTGTCACAGGTTCGATTTTAACTGGTTTTATAAACAATGGTAATCAGGACCAAAATTAAAACACCAGCGACTCGATTAAAGTTTGTCAGTCTGGCATGCACAATGCAATCGGAAGCAGGACTTCCAATCAAAACTCTCCAGAGTCGCACGTTCCCTGACCGCTGGTCAAGGGGAACGAAGCCTCCCGGTACGAGGTTGTAGCATTTTCGAGCACTAAGACAAAGAAACTAACCAACTTGAGTTTAAAAAGAGACAATGCTGCCTAAAAAAAACACAAGAAACAAAAACCTGGAAAAATTGGACAGGTAAAGAGACAATGGGCGCATTCCGTCCAACCAAAAATCCCGGAACTTTCGAAACGGGAGCAAATGGTACAGAGATTTCCTTGGAAAGTTTTCCAGAAAATCCGGACATTGCTAAATTTACGAAATGCGCACCATTCAACTAAAAATTCCGGAAATTCTGGAATTACAATGAAATAGAACAGAAATTCCCGGTAAGAAATTTTCGAAAATTTGGGATATAGCTCGCGCGGTTGTCCTCTTCTCTGTGGAAAATTCTATTACATTCACCTCTGAAAATGTATGGAAATGTGACCCAGAATGTTTGGTTGAATGGAAAGCGCCCAACAAAAATTGCATCTCAGAGTAGAAATAGAATCTTGTCCTGTAAAGTAAAATGCAACACAGCACAGGGCCCTCCAACAATATACATGGAATGGAAATACCATTTCGTTTTTTTGGCGTTGCAATAAAACTAATGAATTTTTATGCCTTGATTGACGCTAGGTGACTTAATGAAGGAGTTGCCAGTAAATCGGGCCCAGCCAGTAATCGGATACCCGTGTTTGCGCAAAGAACTCTGGGATTGTCAGGAGGCAAACATTGCAAGTCACTAGAAGGAAATGTATAGCAACAAGTTGTTTCGAAGTCCCAAATACGTTTCTCGGGAGAGATCAACACATTTTCGCAGTTGTTTTATCGCAAATGGATTTGGGCAATGTTGACACGTGGATAATGTAAGTTTTTGTTTAAATAACAGTGAAATATGTGATAAAGTCTACCCTGGGAATATACCGATAAACTGCCTTGCTTGCGTAAGGTTTATTGTGAAATTTACATCGTGTAAAGGTCTTAAAATATCACAAAATTAGGTATAAATCGAGAGGAAATAACCCAGTAAAGCCTTTTCTATAAGAGATCAAGAGTGGCTCCTTGAATATCTCCCGGAGTATTTGTGTTTAAAAATGCCATTTGTCCGTTATGCTTTTCAAATTTTGGTAATGTCGACGTTTGAAATATCTTGACAAGGGGTAAAGTTTCTTGTGCGTTCTTGTTTTCTGTTTTAGAGCTTCTTTTCTGTCTTTATATTTAACTTCTCAGAGGGTCTTTTCTACCATTTGCTCCGCGTAGCCTCTCGAGATAAACTTCAATGTAAACTTCACCAATAACCCTTACGCAAGCAAGGGAGTTTATCGGTAGATATTATCACATATTTCACTGTTATTCAAACCAAAACTTACATTTTCCACGTATCAACATTGCCCAAATCCATTTGCGATAAAACAACGGCGAAAAGGCGTTGATCTCTCCCCAAAATCGTTTTTTACAATAACTATCTACTTTCTCGCTCGCTGATATGATTGGCTCATTTTTATCATCAATAAGAGTACAGGGGAATAAGATTCTAATTTATGCAAGCTTTCAAGTTCAACTTTCAGCTGTCAAACTGTCAACTTTTTAACCAATGAGATTTTATGGACTTTTTGAAGTAGCCAATCAAAAAGCGAGAAATTAAAAGCCATTGACAATGTTCGCGTCATTTTGAGTAAAATTCACTTATCTTTGTTTATGGCAAGTTTACGGCGTCTTTTCCCCTCATTTATTCCCGGCATTTGACAATTCTGGGGTCTTGTTATTGTAAAAAACAAATTGACGTCTGTTTTTTATGCGTCTGTACTCTTATTTATGTTTCAACCCGCCCAACTATTTAGGAAATCAATGATTAACAATTTTTAAAGAGAGTAGCCTGCTTATAAAGTACTTGAATCAGACACTTTGGATGCGACTCATTACAGTGGTCACAAACTACAATCCTCCACTGGCAGGAGTTGGTCGCGTGTTCTTCAAGTTCTTTTCTTTGAATCGTCACTTGACAGATTTCGTTGGTGCAAGAAACAAGCTTGAAACTGCAAGACGCTAGATGATCCTGTTAAAGTAAGTTAATGTATTAGTATAGCTTAAAAATAACATGACAATTTTCTTCAACAGTTACTCGGTTGGTTCAATGTTACTCTCACTACAAGCGTCACTGAAATGTACGTTGAAAGTGATTTTGAAGCGATACCGACTCGATGCATTAACATCAACTGCCATTTGGTATTCACTAATGCCAACCACAGTAAATCTCTTGTTGGCACAGTAATAACTGCTTATGGTTACCTTATGCTTTAGAGCACCATTAAGGTGTGTCGCGTCCAAGCGTTGTAGCGCGTCCGGTTTAAACTGTAAATACCTTAACCCCTATATCAAATTAAAGCTTACAGAGCTGGCTATACACTATGCCAGGAATTTTGAAATAAAATGAATTGTCGAGTTTTTCGACCTTTAAATGTGAGCGTCCGAATCTTCTTTTGGGTCCCTTTTAAAAAGCTACAAGTCAAAGGGAATTTGTTCGTTTGCCCTCAAATTTGGGCAGTAGCTAGTTTGACATGTAAGCAACAAAAACATGTCTGCGAATCTTTTATTTCTAACTATTTTTTCTCCGAGAGCGATTTTTCTACGATCACTCCATATTTTTTTAATCCTACTTTCTAACCCTAACCCCAAAATGAATATGGCAAATCGCAGACATCTTTTTTAGCGCTTTGGGTCCGAAAACTGAGGGACAAATTAAATAAGTGAAAAACAAAATTTGCTTTGAATTGTAGTTTTCAAAAGATAATTCGATGGCTCGTTTTAATTGGAGGACGTAAAAAATTGACAATTCATTTTGTTTCAAAATTCTGAAAAAAAAAAAACAAACAAATCGAGTTTGAACTGGATTCTAATTCATGTCCACTGCAATGTGGGCGCAGTGCTAATGTTTTACCAACTGACTCGCTAACTCACAAAGTGATGCGACAGCTTGCTTCCTTACCTCTTTTTCCCTTAGTTCACCGGTCCAATCGCAACCATCACTGGAGCATTTTATTTTAAACGAAAGAATCTTCCTTTCGGTGGCTTTGTCGGGAAATATATCCTTCATAAAAACAAATGATAAATCATCACATATACGTGCATTTGCAAAATTTAACTGCATTTATGGGCCAGATAATGTTTGTTTACAGTAAGCCTCACAGCGTTAAGTTTTTCCATAAAATCTCTAGCAACAGCTGCAGGCATTTCCTTTTTCCCCCTTTTTCAACAGCCCTATCAGTTATTTTTTCCCCTGTCACGAAAGGCGTCTTGCGATATGTAAGGAATTAAATGACTGCAAACTAGTTTTTGTTTTCTCCGACTTCTTTTAACTTGTTGATAACGATGTTTTTACCATTTGGCGGTCAAGTTCCTCTCTTTCAACGGGACAACTACACTCTTGTTGCTGGCTTTCTTGGCTGTGAACGAACATTAAGAATTGTTAGGGTCTTTTTTGACGGACTGTTACTCTGGCTTCCCAAGTAATGCACCTATCAATGTTAAGCCGCTGGGGGGGGCGGGGGGGGGAGACCGGGCATAGGCGGGGGTTTTGACGTAACAAGTCTGCCCGTGGTTGGGACTTTTGATCTTTCGCCGAGTCCCGGGGGTCGGAAGTTTTGACTTCAACCGTTAGTAGACTAAGCCCTACCGACACCATCTTGGATGACCGAGAATGACTGGAAACAAACTGAACAGAATTGGAAGAAAACAATGTTCCAGATCGCTGGCTGTGCAGGAGATGCTCAGAAGTTTGGTGTTGAACTGAACATTGTTGCAGATATTCTGTAAACAAGGCCTTTGTTACAGATCTTAGTTTTTCCTTAGTTAAAGGTTAACTCCATTGCTGAACATCGTTGATTTGTATTTTGAAAGTTATGTACGGAAACAAATTTCCGAATCCTACATAACATAAGACTGTTTCTAATTTAAGCTCAAATGAATTGAAATTATGAAACATTTTACAGGATAGCGTTCTGTATTCACCTTCATACATTCAATTTGCAATGCATGTTGTTTCTAAGCGTGGTTATAACTTTAGTACTAAACGAAATTGAATTATTGAACTTCATCTTCATGAGCCTATCATGTACGGTGTATTATTATGAATTAGTGAATACATCTAAGATCTTGAGTCCTCTTATGGGGCTTTTTCATATATCTCTACTACAGATAGAGTTCAACATTTTATTTCCATCGTTTCTGTTTAAATTGTAAGTAATTAAAATGTCACAATAGTGTAGGACATTATTCGTGATAAGAATTTCCATGTTTTCTGTCTTGTTAAGTCGTATATGTTTAGGGAGTCGTCACAACTTTAATATAAATTAGGTGACATTTTTCTATCAAACAGATGTTGCATTTCAAGTTGTTGCTTTGTAGCCTTAATTTTAATTACAACTTTTTGATGTTTAATTCTCTTTTTCACAGACCTATGCCTTTTTCTAGATAGAGGTGGAGAATTTGCATTCTTTGGAACAACGCTAATATCCCTGGGATGGGGAATTTGCACTCTTGACCAAGGTTAATTTCCCTGGGGTCGCGCATTTGAACTGAAAAGATGATCGGAGTTCAAATCCCCCGCCTTTGCCCGGCCTCCCACCACCCCCCGCGGCTTAACATTAATAGGTGCATAAATCGTAACTCCATGACGCTCAGCTGAAAAAATATGAACCAATTGTTTTGTATCACTTGTATTTGCCATACGCCTGCATCGTAGGATTATGATACATAGTTTAGGGCTGCTTTTCTTGCATCTTGTTACTAGAACTCAGCTTTAAAAGCAACTTCGTCCTTTCGTTTAAGATAATCAAATGCGTCATTTATTTAAATTAATGTTTAGGCTAACTTTTTTTTGTCTACCCTACTATGTTTATTCATGAGTACAAGCAAGTCCTCCCAAGTGTCTTTTCGGTTATACACGGTACAAAATTATAAACGTTTTGAATTCCATGCGCAGCACACGCTAAATCAAGAAAACACCGATATAAATACGACCTTCTTTTTGCGAAAAATTTACAGAAAGTCTAAAAGAATTTCATTCAAACCTGTTATGACCTGCCGATTAATCTCGTAAATGCAAATTCGATCAGACAGCTAACAAGTTGAAAACAAAACACAACATGAACGTATCCATCCGCAGTGCTCTCTGCAGCCATAAAAGCTTGTTTGATCACTTTGAAATACTGTGAGCATGTTTCACTGAATTAACCTGGCAATACTGATTCATAAATATGTAGCATATTTTCATATTAAGCTAGTAAAAGCGAGCAAGGAGTCACACTTCCCGCTGCAAATTACTTTCGACCGAAACAGACGTCCGCAATGGCGGATGAAATCTCAAGATGGTTCGCACTAGCGACAAAATGACAGAGGAACACTGAGAAACTGCCGGTCTCCTTCTAAATTAATCTACTATGTAGTTGACACTTCAGACTTATAACAATACAGAATTGATATTGAATGTTTTTTTTTCCCCGTGTCATAAATAAATACGACGGGAACGATCACTGAATTAACAGCACCTCTTCGGCGTGGATATCCACCGTTTTCGTTTTTTGTTTTTTTGTTTTTCACAAATTAGTTTAAATAAGACGCACGCATAAAACTAACAATAACACGAACCTTGCCATGTGTCTGTCGAGGCACTGCCGACAAAATCTATGACCACATCTCGTCAGCACTGGCTCTCGCAACGGCAGCTGACAAATCAAACATTGTAAATCATCGTCAACCGGACTCGTGAAGTTTTCCTCGTAGCCACAAGGCAATTTAATGCTTTCCCTTTCCATCATTTTGCATCTAAATTATAATTCCACGGTATGAAATTTTAGGTCTCACGTGGCCACAGACGAACTACTTCGAGAATATTACGATTCTAAGAAACATTAGATATGCTTAAATTTCCTACTTTCTAGGAAACTAATAGTCCACACTGCACTGGAGTCACCGAGTTAGTGACATACGTTTCTGGATTGCGTTACTTTTAAATCACGCTAACTCTTAATAGATCATTTTTCACTCTCATGGAATAAACAAAAACGAATTAAAAACTATTCGGTGGATGAAGTCAAAAAAATTCGGTCTTATAGAGGATAGATAAAGAAGGTTTTTTTTTAGGTCTGTGTGCTCTCACAAACTTCAGATATTTGTCGAAATGTTTCTCACATCATTCTCGTGCACATAACCCTTTTCGCTTCTCGTGCCAAGGCCCCAGCCGGCTAAGAGAAGCGAAAAGGGCTATGGGGACGAGAATGTTTCGCGCATTTACACAACCTTGTTCCCAGGGTCTCTCGTCTTTCAAGAACGCGGTTGACATTAAACGAGCCCAGTGTATTGGTATTAACCATTAACCTCCCGGCCTGGTACACCAATATCATGCAACATGACATTGGCTTTTTTGTTATTATTATTCGAAGAAGTTCAGTGCTTAGAATAATATCTCTGGGTGTGATTTCGAGTATTAGGAAAAAATAGATAAACTTTTAGGAGAGGATATGCTGAATGTTAGAGGTCTATTAAGGTCTTGGTGAAGAAGACAAATAAAGAAAAACTTCTAAACGTGTCAATCCGCAGTGCATCATATGCTTCGATGTCCGATATCGATTTGCGAGTTGAAACGTGTAGATATCAAATGTCAAAGGCGAGCTCTGTCAATTTGATCACTACACATTCTCACTGTACTCTACATTTATTATTTTTCCGCGATATTTGCTGGATACGTTGCCAATATCACAAGGAATATTCAGTATTCGTTTCCAAGGCTCTATGATGTGGAATTCTATAGATGAAGATTTTAAATGTCCCTCCCTCTCCTCATTTAAATCAAATCTGAAAGAGCATCTTACTAACAATTATTAAGGAATTTTGCTGGTGACTTCAAACAAATACCGGTATTTTTGGCGCAGTTAATTGTAGGATAATACAGTCGTATAATTTATTTAATGCTAATCTCCTTATTTTCATCTATTGTATTTGACGTTTCTCTGTTAGTTTAACTTACGTTAGTTAGCTACCGACTACAAATTGTGATATATTTGTAATTAACTGGCAACCTGACTTTTTCAACTATTTCAGGTTATTTCTGGTTGTCAATTACCCTTATTTTAATTTAATTATTATGCTACTATGTAATTTAATTTATAAAAAAGATAGGGATAAATAAAGCTGTTTTTGTTGTTGTTGTTGTTGTTGTTGTTGGAATATATTTCTTTTATTTTTTTGCTCATGATCCTCCATTTTTTTGCCTCATGGACCGTGTCTACGTGACCAAAGTCACGTGGACACTAGGAGATGTTGGCTTTCGCATATTTCTGTGTAAGACATTCCTGTGTAACCATTCTTTGCGTTCCTGATGTAAGACTCCTGTGAAGATAGATTAGTAGATAGATACAGTTCAGGCAACTTGTGGGTTAACCAATTTTGGCTTCGAAAGACAGATACAACACCGACGATAAATTGACAGCGTTTGGTGCTATTGATTTTGGAAATACGAGTTTCAACCACGCTGTACAGATTGAAGACACTTAATTTATTTATTTATTTAATTAATTATTTTTTTATTATTTATTTATTTATTTATTTAATTAATTATTTTTTATTATTTATTTATTTATTTATTTATTTATTTATATATTTATTTTTTGTTACGGGGACTGGGATGCAGACCTTGGGGGCTCAAGCATTTGTAACTATTTGTGACATGCTGTTTTTAGCATTTTACTGTGTTAATGTCCAAGGCCTCGGTTCATGCAACTCGCTTGCATTTAAGGACGGTACCTACTAAATACGAAGGTTTTTGCGCCATGTTAGGACCATGCGGAAAAAGTAGATCTTTGTAAGGGCTATTGGAATCCACAATGAAAAAAGGGGGTAGCCGTGCATTTTTTCGAGATAATTGCAAATAGAAGGAGAAGATATTTCTTCACAGATTTCTTTAAAATTTGCCTTTACATGCAATAAAGCAAACACATTAATAAATATCTTAAAACTACGTGGTAAATGGTAACATAAAAACTATTTTTGGTGTGTTTTTAATGACAAAATCGTTGCAACAGCGCTTTTAGCGTCTCTGACAGCCTTCCTCTGGTTCAGCTAAAATACAGTCTAAATATCTTTTGCTCGCAACCAGAAACTAATCACGTGCTGAATAGGCTTGCCACTTCCATTCATAACATAAAATGTAGGGCAACCACGCGCTTTTTAAAGTTATTGGTCCTTTTTGAAACTTTTTACGGTATCCGTTACATTTTTTCCTGTCACCTCCCCAGTAAGTAAAACAATTGCGTATCTCGCACTTGTTTTGCGCGCGCACTACGCCATCTGTAGGTACATATTTGCAGTTGGATTTCATTATAATTTTCGACAGATAACAGCTAGTTTTCAGCTGGAAGACGTTAACAGTTAGTGGTTAGCAATATGCTGCTATTCTGATGTTCCTGGTTTAAGTACAGGTTCATTAAAATTGATTTGGTCACAGTGGGAAAATTTTGCTTTCATTTTAGTCGTGTACTTGGTAGCGTAGTTGATTGCGTCATGTCAACCCAGCGCGCGCGTGGCGCTTAAACCATGCCTTGCGTGATGCGCAGAGCGGTGCGCACTAACAAAAGTAGGCACCTTCCTTAGGACCGTGCCTCTTTTTGTTAGTGCGCACACGTTCTGCGCATCACGCAAGGCATGGTTTAAGCGCCACGCGCGCGCTGGGTGGTCTTAACAGATATATCACAATTGAACTTCTAAACAACTGTTCTTACGTAAGCATTCGAAATGCGGTATAATTTTTAAAAAAAGAACTTTCAATCAGTACGTAAAATATTAACCGGTTCGAG
>NW_028301552.1:5795000-5800000 GCF_042242905.1 Orbicella faveolata | reverse complement strand
TGAAAGTAACACTGCTGAAACGTGGGCTCAACTGTAATAACAGCTATTTCTGTTCTTCAGTTAATCTTATCGACCGTGAAGACAAATGTACCGTCATGGGGTATTCATAGCTTTATTTTAATACTGAGAGAATTACTTCAATTAACTTGAAGTGGCTGCGAGCAGGCCTATTAATCGTTAATGTTTAATCTGCCCTGCAGTTGAAATTGACGCGCGCGCATTCGTAATTTTCTTTATTTAACATACAAGCCCGTGTTATCACGAGAGATGTTTACCTCGGTTTTGTTTTAACTTTAGTGAAGTGAAAGTTTTAATCGTGTAATCACAGTAGCAAACCTCGGTAAATGGCGGAAAAATCAAAAGTAAGCCAACCCAGGTTTGTCGACAGTTGAACGCCTCCTCAGGCATGGTTTAGCTCAGTAACCGACGGTAACCGAGTAAACGCAGACGTTGTCGCGAGATCTTGGCAGCAAGTGTCCACGCGTGCAGCGCGTAAAGAAGAGAAAAATAGACAAAGATTCCTCCTAATGTAAGTAGGTTTCAAGTCAGCGGCCAAAATACCTGAGTAAACTCATGTTTAGGCAAAGAAATCCCGGACTTCTGTTTCCCATTCATCGTCAAGTGCCAAAAGCGTTTTACCCGGGGGGAATACTTCCAGAAAAGTTGGGTGGGGGTGTGCGGCCCGCTTCCCAAAACCCTTACCCTATATATGGTCAAAATAGCCAAAATCAGCTAAAATCGATACCCTATTTATGACCAAAACGGCTGAAAAACCATACCCTTTGGGACCTCATATACCTATATAGCTCATATAAGGGAGAACCCCCCGGGTCGTTTCCTTTCTGTTAGAAGCTCAGTAGCTTAGTAGCAGCGTACAGGCAGGCGCAACTAGGAGAAGACCTACCACAAATAGAGAGAAAAAAAAAAATCATAATTGAGGTCTATGGAGAAGAAAAGCAAATGTTAGAATTTAAAGCAGCCCCGAATAAGAAGAAGTACCGGTAGACATTTACGTAGCCAGGGCTCCGTAGCAGATGCCGTTTCAGGTTTTTTGCATCTACAAAGCTTTACATTTAAGGAGAGTTCGGCTCGACATCACCGCAAGCAAATTGACAATGACCTGCGTTCGGCATTGGAGTAAAGTCAAATTTTATAAGTTTCCAATAGTTTCTGAGCAACAATACAGCAATTGCTTTCCGAGAAAACCTCAAACCGTCCGTTGTATGCGGCCTACTTTCGTTAATTAGTTTCGTGTAAACAGCTTCTCTAATAACTCAGTGCGGTTTAGTTACGAAACCTCGGTAAGCAGTAACCGTAGTAAACCTCTCTCGTGAAAGCACGGCATAATATACGGTGCAAAAGTACTGAACTATGATTGGCCGAGACAAAATAGATTTTTTTTTCTTAACTTTTTGTATCGTCGAGGACAAAATTTATTGAAAATGATTGGCTATCCGGTTGCTAGGCAACGGTAGAAACCGCTTTGTTATTGTTTTGCAACAATGGCGTCTCTTTTCGAGAAAGTTGAGGATTAATTCATTGAAGAACTAATGGAAGTGAGCGAAAATGTAAACACTAAAACCAAAACATGCACACTGACAGAAAACTGAACACTGACAGAAATCAGGAGCCATAATCGGGGACGGAGACCGTAAGCGCGCGCCATTTCTAGTATTGGGGTTGTCTCCATGATGTGGGACTATAATTCTATTTTTAGAACAAATTGCGCCATCGCCTGCGGCACACGCGTGTACATGCTGCGAGGATTTTTGCGGATGTCGCGCGGGGGAAATGGCGTCCGAAATTCCCGAAATTTTTCGTGTTTTTGGCCCACAACTCAACGCGTTTACGTCTGTTGGAATTTTGCTTAAGTATTTTCTTCGTAAGCTGCTCCAGTCTGAGTGAAGTAAGACAGTGTCGAATTTAGGTATGTTCCGCTTTAGGCTTAGATATATCGCTGACCAAGTTGTGTTCCGACGGATGCTTCTTTTACATGAGCTGTACATTACTCGACTTTAAATTTCACATATGTTGAAGATTAACAGCTTTTCTATTACACAGCAAAAAACTAGCTGGATATATTTAGATATAGCAGAGCTTCAGGACTTCATAGTTTCCTAGCTCCTCTTGCCACACGCTTGCGAGGAATTTGCCAGTCTATCGCGACTGAAAAGTAAAACAAAATAATTGCTAGTTTGGTCAGTTTGAGTTTCGCCTGAATTGTAAGCAACGCTTGATGTTTCATCAAGGCCCAATAACTTTACGTTCGTAGATACTGCTCAGTTTTATTCGTGTAAAAATCCAGTGAATTCTCTGTTGTCGATGAATGAGAGCGCCCGCCGATGCGTGTCTTGTACAGTCAGTAAACATGACAAATTGTACTTCCGCCGCACTTTCGTGGGAAAGCGTACATCGAACTCAAACAATAACTCTATAGTTTTTAAATATGTTTAAGATTGATAAATGTTTGAGAACATATTAAAAGCTAAGCTGAAAATATGCGAATAAAGGAGAAATAATCAGCAAAGTAACGATGACGCTTTCTTTAATCAACTTCGAATAACGATTTCGATTTTGTTGATCGAGTTATCAAAACTCCTTGTCTATTTTCATTTTCGCAGTGTAAAACTTCATTATGCTTATGTTGAAGAAACACATATGATGTTAGTAGCCTTTTTTGCGTTCGTGAAATTTGTTGCAGCATCTCAGCACTATAGATAACGAAAGAAATCTTTGTCGAGATTTGTTGACAATTGAAAACACCACAAGCAGCCCAGGCGTTGAATATGATTAATAGGTGACATTATGCTGTTGGCGGTTGCGTTACAATTTTAGCCGTTTATAAGACAATGTATGAGAATGCTTCGAAAATTACTCTAAATGCTACGTGTAGAAAATAATTTGAATAAAATGGCTTACCTTGTGCTTGCATTGCGTTATTTTGATGTCTCTGGGCTCCTGGAGGTGGTTTGGAGCCATTTAGGCGAGTTTTACTTTGTGTCGGTTTGTTTCCCCTAAAGAGAAACGAAAGGCGGGCGACCCACTGGCCCGACGGCCCGCACTCAAAGCTCCGTAAATTCCACAAAAATGGTCTAATCTCATCAAAATTGCCTCATGGCAGCCGTCGATAACTCTTCTTCCCATTCGCTTTCTCCCAAGGTTTCAAAGTTTATCTTAACCGCCCGAGAATCGCTGGTTTTCAAGCTCTTGCTTTCCATTTCTGCTCCGTCCCGATCCGTAACCGATTATCTTGGGTACAGAATTTGAATTTCTAGCTTAACGACCTCGCCATCGTGACAAAGTCGCCTCCAACCGTCGAGAGGCACGGGGCATTGGTCAGTTACTCGTTGCCATCTCTCGCTGCAGTTAACAGTGCTTTTAGGCGCTAAATTCAGCTGAACATTGTTTGCTCCTTGTATTTTTTGCAGTTAACAGTGCTTTTAGGCGCTAATTTCAGTTAACACCGCGACACGGTGCAATTTGCATGATCAAAAAATGCCCCGTGGCTCTCGACGGTTGTAGGCGGCTTTGTCACGATGGCGAGGTCGTTAAGCTAGAAATTCAAATTCTGTGCCCAAGATAATCGGTTACGGATCGAGACGGAGCAGAAATGGAAAGCAAGAGCTTGAAAACCAGCGATTCTCGGGCGGTTAAGATAAACTTTGAAACCTTGGGAGAAAGCGAATGGGAAGAAGAGTTATCGACGGCTGCCATGAGGCAATTTTGACGAGATTAGACCATTTTTGTGGAATTTACGGAGCTTTGAGTGCGGGTCGTCGGGCCAGTGGGTCGCCCGCCTTTCGTTTCTCTTTAGGGGAAACAAACCGACACAAAGTAAAACTCTTCTAAGTGGCTCTAAACCACCTCCAGGAGCCCAGAGACATCAAAATAACGCAATGCAAACACAAGGTAAGCCATTTTATTCAAATTATTTTCTACACGTAGCATTTAGAGTAATTTTCGACACATTCTCATACATTGTCTTATAAACGGCTAAAATTGTAACGATATCGCCAACAGCATAATGTCACGTATTAATCGTATTCAACGTCTGGGCCGCCGGTGAAAACACTGACTCGGACTTGAAAGTGCACGAGCTGCACTATGCAGATGAGCTAATTGTATGCGTCAGACTTTCCTTTCAAAAACTTTTGCAAACAAGCAGAAGCAATAAGAAACCATCAAAACAGGTTTTGGTTATGATTAACCATTGTCTGACAAACCCACAAATTAACTCGATACCAGGGTAGAGAGTTTTCTTGCTATATTCTTCAGTCAGAACAAACGCAAAAACATACGCGTAAGCTTAAAACTAGCGCGAGCAGATCTTATTATTCATTCCCAGAGCGAGATTGAAGTCTTGTTTTCGACCCTGAAAAACCCACCTTTTCCGTTAGCTCAGAGCATAAAACTACATGTAAGCGCCCTGGTTCGTATTCCCTGCCTTATTCCCTGCCATCGCTGTGAAAAATACGCAAGAGAATCTCTCAAGGTCTCTCAACTCTCACCGTTTGATCAGGCAACGTGACAACATCCACGCGAGAGCCCCCGACATGTGCGTGGATCCGCGCGCACATATGACGTCAGGATGGCGCAATTTGTTCTAAAAATAGCAAAATTGTACCATATCATAGGTGCGCGCGGATCCCAAGACTTACGGTCTCCGTCCTCGATTATGGCTCCTGCAGAAATCTAACAGAAGAATGATAAAAACGAACAGCCAGTTACCTTTGCGTGATCGATCATTTGTCCCGCTTCCTCAAGGGTACTGTCTATAAATTAAAAAAATATATATTTATGCACGGATATTTGTCCAGGGACATTATCTGTCACGAGAACCGAACAGTTTTCCAAGAGCGTATCTCAAGGACAACTACGAGCAGCTGAGGAACAAATAATGTCCAGGGACAAATATCCGAGCATATTTCCGTGCCAAATGGAGGATATCGTGTTTATTATCCTTCAAATATTTTTCACAACACGAGCGGTTTTGACAATTG
>NW_028301552.1:5707500-5787500 GCF_042242905.1 Orbicella faveolata | reverse complement strand
CGGGCACCCCAAATTTTTTTCCAGTCATTTTAATCAACTAATCATTAGCTTTGCGTGAGAAGTCTGATCTGATTTCTATGTTTGAAAATTGAATAAATAAAAAGAAATAGCAGCTGCACTGTAGTCTTTTCCATTTGGCAGTTTGATAGCCGTGGCAAGCAATTTGGTTCCAATATTTTAAAAAAAGATTTAGCTGTCTGTCAAAATCAAACTTAAAAAGTTTATTTGTGCCCGACACAAGTATTGACTGTAGTTTGAGGCGTGTTTTCGTGAGTCTGGGCTCACAAAGAGTTTACAATAACTTGGAATGCGTTCTTGTAATAAGCATTAAATAACGCTAAAATGGGACATTTTTAATGCCTCACTGCTCCTTAACAAGCATGGGCACCCCCCTTTTTTATTTTATAATTTAAGTTCTCATATGATAAATATTCATTGGACAGAGTTTGAACGAAAATCCATGTGCAGTTTTATTTCAGGGGAATTACTTTCAGAGGGGTTACCTTAGTTAGAGGACCTATATCGGGGATTCACTCTCTTAGGTTTCGAGTATATTGATTTAGGTAACGGATATTGACGTCATTTCATTAGTTCCTTCTTACTGCACTAATATGTAACCAATAGCTTTGATGTGTTTGTTGCCATTATCTGGTGACCATAAAGCTTCGTTTCCACAGGTGTTGGAGTCATCAGGATACCCTCCTGTACCAAACCCCAATCTGGAATCACAACTCGAGCAGTCATTTTGCTCGTTACTAATGATACCTATTCTTGCTATGGATTCACCGCTTTGGGCAGTCCCAACATTGAATCCTTCCTTGTTACAGTAGTGCTGCAAAGAGGCCTGTGAACCAATCAGAGTCTTCCAAGTGTTACGACCCAGTGAGGTGGCGCGGTATTGCCCGTCAGCGAGTACTGAGTACAGAGAGTTGGCCTGCTTGTTGATGACAATGAACTTGATCTGTTGGCCGATCTTCATACCAAGACAGATCTTGGAGAAGGATGTGTTCCAATAGGTCGGTAACTTGGTCTCTTGTGAGTCAAACCCAGTCTCCCCTCCAGGAAGGTTGTATTCGCTTTTATCATTCCAGTAAGACGAGTTATAATGAAATGTACTCTGAGGAGAAAAAGTATAAATGTTCTGTTCATTTTAAAATATAAAATGCCTCTCGTATATAAAGAATGATGCTCATTTAATCATCTAACTTTGGAATTCTTACAGAGTACTGTTTCGGTGACTTCGTAAACATAATGTTTTGTTGTAAACAATTTTCTGGTCCAAACGAATCCGCAAAACCAAAGGATTGCGTGAAACATCAAACATTATGTTGAGAATCTCGACTAACTGAGCTGAGCTACTTCTGCTAAATCCCACCAAGAATAGCGAGTTCATTTCATTCCATCTAAAAGAAGCCATTTAAGTTTTACAGATAATGATTCTTGGCTTGTACGAGTAGAGAGGTGAATGTGATACCTTGTTTCCGTCAATCTTCATGACCGGTGTCCATCCCCCATCTCCACATCCAAAATCTCCCATGTGACAGAGAACAGCAGTTGGTTTTGAGTCTATGTGGAGCGTAACCAGCTGACTCACGCTGGACCTGTTTGATGTGAAAAATAATAAAAGTTATTGAATTGAAGAAACTTGAGATTGAGTTGAAATAAATGTTCACTGGTTTCAACACTGCTCACTTGTTAGTATAATATTTAGAGCTTAAATACATAGTTTGCTTGTTTTGTCTGAGAAATCGTCTGAATATGACGGCGGCAATACAGCTTCTAAGTTCATTTATCTGAACTTGAAGTCGATAAAGGGAGCGAGTTAGTTACGCTGATGTTTAAATCGTTAGTCCTTCCATAGTTAAAAGAGGGGAATGGTTATGAAAAACGACAAAGTTCTTTGTTGTATGTTTTTGTTCACTTTTTTGGCCTTGGCCGTGCAAAAAACGCAATAGTTGTTTACTCCGTACTGAGGAACTAACCAATAGAAACGTGTTGGTTACGTAGTTCACTCATAGTGTATGAGCGCAAAACAAAAGATTATGTACGGTCGTGGACTTTCCAACATAAATCTTGGCATCTCTGTTTGCTCCTTTGATGTTTGCTGGGCTTCATAACCAGTCCCCTCTATTAACTATGGTCCTTCGTCTAAAAAAACGTAGAAAAATTATGGTTATGAAAAACGACAAAGTTCTTTGTTGTATGTTTTTGCTCACTTTTTTGGCCTTGACCGTGCAAAAAACACAATAGTTGTTCACTCTGTGCCGAGGAACTAACCAACAGAAACGTGTTGGTTAAGTACTTCATTCATAGTGTATGAGCGCAAAACAAAAGATTATGTACGGTCGTGGACTTTCCAACATAAATCTTGGCATCTCTGTTTGCTCCTTTGATGTTTGCTGGGGTTCATAACCAGTCCCCTCTATTAACTATGGTCCTTCGTCTAAAAAACGTATTATTATTATATAGCCGTGTCTCGCAAGGACCGGAAACTGTCAAATTCACGCGGTGCGAATATGATTGGCTTAAATCGATAGTGACCGCAGTCTAGATTTTCCCTTCTAGACCGGTATCTAGATCATTCTACCTTTTGTTTTCGTCCTGAGAAAGTTGCAAACAATAAATACAAAATCATTTGCTTGATAGGTGGCCACATTTTGTGAAATCTGGTTTGTTTTTAGGGCTGTTTTCAAAGTTTACCTCAACGCTCTAATTAGGAACAGTTAACAGTTAGGTTTAAAACGTAGTGCTTAACAACCACTTTCAATTTCCATCGTTGTTACTTGACAAGAAAATAACTTAATCGTGATTGGCTGAGAACGGGCCAATCTATCGCAAACTTTTAATTTGCCCCGCAGGAGTGGAGATAAACGCGCGCGAGTTACTGAGAACTTTTCTTAGTCATATAATAAATAAGTAATGATATGAAAGCTTGAGTAATCAGAAGGATTTACTCTAGCTACTCGTGATATATTTCAAAATTCTTACAAACTGCATTCGCCTGAAGGCTCGCACAATTTTGAGAGAATTTTCGAATCACTCGTAGTGTAAATGCTTAATTGAACACGCATTCATACGGTTAGCTAGAATGGAAATAAGGAAAATAAGAACTAAAATAAGGACTCTTGACCAAAGGTAATTACAAGAACTTCTTTAAAATGTCTAACATTTAAAATTTTGGCTTACTTGTACACGTTGTACAGTTCTTTGCATGACGTCACAGCTGCAAACAAAAAGTATGATATTTAATTATTAGAACGAATGATGCTTACTAGTTGGTTCCCATATCAGGCAAATGATTGCTACGATCACTGAAAAAAGTTCAGCTGATCATTGCGGGGACCATATGGAAACAATTCTCTGGCAAACGTAGCGATCGTTGGTTGATCCAGGTTCTCTCAGACAGTATTTTTATTCTGCAGCGATTGAAGCGGTCATATGCACACTGGTAGTCGGATGTAGTCGTTCAACCAATTCTGGAGCAATGTCAACGTTCGTAGCTATCGCATGGAGGTGACCACCTTAAAACAGTACAAATGAAACAATTCTAATTGAATAAAGTTGGCAGTCTACCTTTCTCACAATATTCGCCAATGAATCCTTTATCACAATCGCATTCAAAGGTGTCATACTTGTAATTCGTCACACAGGTACCTCCGTTTTGACACGGCATGGAAGAACATGGTGACTAAAATAAGAAGAAATAATTCATGGTTAAAAAAGAAACTTGGTTTGATGATTTGGAGTAAAGTAGTAATGTCAATGTGGTTAAGAAACCTATGTATCAGAAACCAGGCCCTACCATAGTGAAAAAGTGATGCGAAGTCATGTTTTCATTGTACTCTCTGAAGTTTCTGTACTTATCACAAGACAGCAGATCGCACCAAAGTTTTCCATCTTCTCCTTTGGAGGCGCCCAAGTTAAAAGAAAGGCACGAGGGACTACTGAGGCATTCAAAGATGCAATCAAAGATGTCGTACACGGTAAATGTTCCAACTCGAGTCACATTCAGATAATGGAACTCGTCCTTTAAGAACTGACGCTGTTGAAAAGTCTGACTGATAGAAGTGCCATCTGGTTGAAAAGCATTTGTTCCTGGGGAAAGAACGATAATATATGTGTATTATTACGAGCAAACAAGTGAATAAAGCTCACATCACATTCGTTGTTTTATCCGGCCCTAAAAGCGCGCTATCTGAAAACTATCATAAACGCAGATTACCTGAGTAATTAGTCTACAAATCATTAAAATTTAGGACAATTCAAAAGCTTTGTTACCAGTTTGAGCGGAGTAAAGCTTTCAGGTATATAGAAAAGCATCTTGCTGTCGAATTTTAAAACATACACGACAGTGGTAAAATAGAAATCATTTAGGTTTTAACTATAAATTAAGGAACTTAATTATTTTAATGGCAGAAGCTGGCAGATAACTGGCTGAAGAAAAGTCGACTCATGTGACAAATGTTAACTACTATGGAATGCTCTTGTCAACATGTATTTATCTTGGGAAGTAATATTTTAGTCGTTTGTGGTTTTTTCCCCCAATTTTTTAAAACAATGTGTTTCCTACAGTGTACCTAAGTTTTGACTATTATCAGGATTCACCCACGGTTCAGAGTTTTCAGGTTACAATATTAAACTCACTTAATTTTGTTTTGCGGTTGGTAAGTAAAAATGTAACAATGTAAAATTTGCGTTCTTTCTCAACTTGGCCGTATTAAGCCTGATGCTGCCTTTGCTCTCAAGTGCAGCCTGGCTGGCTGCCTTCCTGCCTGCTTCTCGAAGCGCAGTTTCAGTTTCTATCGCGCGCCTCGAAGCATTTAGTCTAGATTTAATTTTGTAGCATTTTGCTTTCGTCCGAGCCGAAAGAAAAGTTACCTTAAAACTAATGGGAGTCTTTAACTTATAAGCAGATGTGGAGTAATAACCCCAGAAGAAATATAAACTGAACACACTCCAGTAGATGGAAGGTAGAAGAATCCTTATGAATGCAGTTTTAACGTAACATGAATTCGTTCATTTGTTTCACGAATAACCTTTCTAGGTGAGTCATTGTGTAGCCCGCGAATCGAGAAGAGCTCCTCGGCAGGCGAGTCACCTCGCCTCCAAGCATGTATGGAATGGTTCTGCCAAACGTAAATACCAAATGTTTTGACGCGCGATGGTTTGTATTTAATGGTTTACACTCTGTATTGATCCTAAACGAAAGTCGAGCGTTTGAACGGAGAGCGGTCTCGTGGTTGTTTAGTTTTAGACAGAACAGTTTACTCTAGATCTCATGAAATACAACTGTCAATCATTCGTAAGCGAAACTGCAGCGATAGCAATACTCATTCAACTTTATGAAAAATCTTGATAGTCGCTTATACATCGGAAATCGTAATCAAACGTCAACATTGCATGTTCCGAAAGACTCGGCCGACACGGCATGCAAAGTAAGATTGCTTTTTCTCTCCGGCTGAGGTTTTGTTAAGAGAAGAGGTTTAAGAAGAAAACAAACCTCCTAAAAAAGTATTCTTCCTTAGTGAATCATGTATTTATGTATTGCAGAACACTTCACCTGTCTCTGAACATTTGTTTTTAAGCAACTAGCGAGAATCTAGTCCGTGCATTCTTTCGAGGACAAGATACTTTACTCTCACACTAACGGTGGATCACTTTAGAGTAGAAAACAAACAAAAGTCACTCAGGTTGGCGGCAGGCTTCTTTCCACCAGAAAAATCAAATTAAAAATGCATCGCGCTTTGAAAACAGGACTGGTTAACGGAGCTCGCCGAAGGATCCTGAGCGGAGACTTCACCGACTCACAAGACAAGTGTATAGCGTCGAAGTCTCGTCATAATTAATTCAAAGCAAGGATTCTCTTGTAGAAAAAGCTAATATTCTTTGCCACATATATAACTTGACTTTATAGAGTACTGAGCACAACATCTGTCTTCAAACATTAGAGTTTTATTAAGCGACTAAAGATCTTATCTAGAATCTAAACTCAGAAACAATTGGCCCTTGTTATCAGAGAAGACAGCAAGAGATAAACACAATGGAGGGAAACAGTGGACGTGATCAATAAAACGATTCATTTTCGTAGGCTTTAAAACTTTAAGCCAATAGTTATCATTGAATATGATAATGTTTCGTTATTACTGGTAATTTATACAAAGAGCTGTCTAGTGCTATGGCTGGTTACTTAAATAAAACAAAATGAGCGAGTTTTTATAAACAGGCCTTTGAAAAATCATTAAATGTCAAGGGATGTACCGTTAATATACAACCAATTTGGTAGAATGTGTTATTGATATTTCTGTTCGTCAGTTTGCCTAACTTCGTCAGTTTTGCGTAACTCTTATTCAACCCTGAAATCACAATTAAACGTTCCTCTTGAATTTCTGTAGTCGTCTTCTGATGTGTTTTATGATTGTTTTCTCGAGATAATTCCATAATTGAATCCCTAACTCGAGAAAAGTTCACAAATGGTATCATTTCAATAAAAACCCGATGTATTTGTAGTTTCCATTTGCAAAACAGTTCTGCGCCAATTTTAAACTCGTTGGTAAATGAATATTTTCCCGTTCTGTAGGTTTTACTTAGCCAATAATTATCATTTAGCTGATAATATTTCGATCATAATTGTTAATTTAGACAAAGAGCTGTCCGAGTGTTGTGGCTACAAATTTTTTATATAAATAAATGATAATTTTATTAAATATCAAGAGGTACACTGTTATATGACCAATTTTGGTAAAATGTGTATTAATATGCAGTGATGAAGCGCTTCAGATGATGTCAATTTCTATTCTTTAGGCATGAAGCAAAATGTACCAGCATATCTTAATTCCTGCGTTATCCTTCGGTCAGACCTTAAAATCTGGTCAGAGTCGGTTCTTAATGTACTCTCAACTTACAACCAATCCTGAAATCAGTATCACATTCGCATTTAACGTTTCTCTGCAAGTTCCGTAGCCTCCTAAAAGTTGCGCCTCCCACGATCGATGTGTTCGGATGGTTTCCCCGAAATATTACGATAAACACTCGCTCGGATGCCCTTGTCCCAGGCCATCACTCTTTTTCAGTCGAAGTGAGCTATTGCGACTATTTCAGAGGTTGAATTCTTCTCATTTTTCATGCGGAAAAGTTGCATTTATCAGGACGTTGTACGGCTGGGTATTTTTTTTGCTTGTAAGTAGCTTTCGAGCCTGCATGGCAAGTGAGGCATCTTACCATACTTCATAAAATTTTCCGCGTCAAAAATTATTATTTTCTGAATCTCGCCATTGAAGCCCCCGTTATTATACGAAATTCTTATACTATCTTCTTTCAACGGTATACTAAAGAGATTTCACTGTATTTTATTTTCAAGCAAAGAAATCCTTTTTAGCAAATTTCGGCCTTGTCAGCCTTACGGTATATCCTTAGATTGCTGAATTTAGTTTGCAATGGAAAACGAAACTTTGTTATACAGGTGACTTCGATTGATAATGTCGATAGTCGAAGTGCTTTGAAGCACCACATTTTCCAAGCGTTCCTTTTCTCTTAGAACGGCGTTTTAGTTGGAACCGACACTTAGTTTGTTTTTTTTGCAGGCCGAAGGAAAAATTATAAACAAAATGGAGTCCTCAATTAATTTCGCAGTAACCCTAGCTACCAGGAAACTTACTTCCTTGCTTACAAGGAAAGCTTATTGACAGGCAAGTCACCTTTCCCCCAAGTTAACTGAACATTGAAAATGTGTGACATGGTCATGCCAAACGTATCAACATAACTTTTGGTTCGTGAAAGCTAATGGAGCGTTGAAACAGGAATGGATCGGCCACAGCTATGCTGTTGTATTGCTCAGGAAACTGAAAGTTTAGAGTTTAAGCGCTGAGAGTGGCCTCGTTGTTGTTTCTTTACGCAGGACACTTTAGACTAGATCTCATGAACTTCAACCTTGAATCACGTGTAAGCGAATCTGCAGCGGTCGCAGCATTCAGTCTCCTTTATAAAAATCTTAATAGTCGCTTACACATCGGGAATCGTAACCATAAGCGTCAGCATTATTCCGAAACTGAGACCCGCTCAGCGCAACATGTAAAAAAAGATTGCTTTTATTCTCTGAGGTTTTGTTCAGAGAAGAGGTTTTAGAACAAAACAAATCTCAAAAAGGGATTCTCCCTGGTGAATAATGTTTTAGTGTTGCCAAGCATATATAGTCTGTCCTTAAACATTCGTTTGTCTTTTTTTGCAGTTGAATGCCATCAAGCAATTAGCAAGAATATAGCCTTTATATTCTATTGTAAACGAGACACTTTTCTCTCGCACTAACAGTAGAACACTTGTAGTAGAAATAATACAAGATGTCTGCTTGGGTGGGTAGCAGGTTTTTTTGAAGTAAGCTCCTCTTAATTTACTTTATCTCCTTCATGCTAGCTTTGAAAACAGGACCGATTAACAGCGCCTGCCGAGGGACTCCAAAAACACTCAAAGGGCTCAACAGACAAGTGTAAAACATTGATAATTTCCCTCGTCGAAGCCCTTTCGTGATTAAGACAAAATAGGACATTCTCTCGTACAAAGGGGATTTATCCCAACCGCTTCTATATAACTTGTCTTTAAAATGTGCTGGACACAACACCTGCCTTAAAGCATTAGAGTTAAACGTTATCAAGCAACTTAAGTCTTAAAATCTCACCTCAAGAGCAATTGGCCCTCGCTATCAGAGAAGACAGCAGGAGGAAAACACAAAAATAGGAAACGGTAGACATGATTGTTTCCTGAGGAAACACTATTAACGTCAGTAAATAGCTACGTTTGAACAAAACGATACGTTTCTGGAAGTTTCCAATTGAAAAACGGATCAGTGACAAGTTTCCACTCACGTAGGTTTTAATACTCAGCTGATAACTATCATTTAACTGATAATGCTTCGTTATCGTTGGTAGTTTAGACAAAGAGTTGTCTAGTGTTGTTGCTGGTTAGTTAAATAAAGCAGCATATGTCTTAATAAACAGGTGTAAACTCATTAATTAGATATCAAGGGCTGTATCTTAACATGACCAATTTTGGTAAGATGTGTCAGTTAATCAAGTATGAGCTAGTGTGAATTACCTGAGATGATGTTAATAAATTTCTGTTCTTCAGTCAACCTCATCGACCGTGAAGACAAATGTACCGCCATGGATTATTCATAGCGTTGTTTTAAGACTGAGAAAATTACTTCAATATGAGTTGCCGTGAGCAGGCCTTTAATCGTTAATTCTTAATTTGCCAAGCATGTATGGCATGGTTCTGCCAAACGTAAATATCAAATGTTTTGACGCGCGATGGTCTGTATTATTTAATGGTTTGCACTTTGTATTGATCCTGAACGAAAGTCGAGCCTTTGAACGGAGAGTGGCCTCATGGCTGTTTAGTTTTAGACAGAACAGTTTACTCTGGGTCTCATGAAATACAACTGTCAATCATTCGTAAGCGAAACTGCTGCGATAGCAATACTCATTCAACTTTATGAAAGATCTTAATAGTCGCTTAAACATCGGAAATCCTAATCAAGCGTCAACATTGCATGTTCCGAAAGACTCGGCCGACACGGCATGCAAAGTAAGACTGCTCTTTCTCTCTGAGGTTTTGTTAAGAGAAGAAGTTTAAGAAGAAAACAAACCTCCGAAAAAAGAATTCTTTCATTAATCATATATTGATGAATTGTGTAACAGTTCACCTGTCTTTGTACATTTGTTTTTAATTAAGCAACTAGCGAGAATCTAACCCGTGTATTTTTCTGTAGACGAGGTACTTTACTCTCACACTAACGGGCGAGATCACTTTGTAGTAGAAAACATGCAAAAGTCACACAGGTTGGTGACAGTCTTCTTTGAACCAGAAAAAACAGATTAATAATGCATCGCGCTTTGAAAACAGAACTGATGAACGAAGCTCGCCGAGGGATTCTGAGAGACTTCACCGACTCAACAGACAAGTGTATAGCGTCGAAGTCTCGTCATAATTAAGACAAAGCAAAGCATTCTCTTGTAGAAAAGGCTAATATTCTTTGCCACATATATAACTTGACTCTAAAGGCTACTGAACACAACATCTGTCTTTAAACATTAGAGTTTTGTCAAGCGACTAAAGATCTAGAATCTAACCTGAGGAACTATTGGCCCTTGTTATTTTTTAAAAAAATTTTTTAAAGTAAAACCAGTGAGCAGCACGTCTGCGAACTACTTGAGTTGTAAAACTTTTTTATTTTCTCCTACGCGTTTCGTGTGACTAGCGCACACTTCTTCAGGGAGTTTAACAATACAATCAAGTATACCTGTATATATACCTAGATACAATTCTGCATTTCGCAAAAAACGACACCTGCGGATTTGCGTATACAAACCGCTCGGTAATGCGTCTAGGAAACAGGCGTAAAAATATTATTAAGGTGTGACATATTTTAAGTGTGACATAACTATTTGGGGCTCACAGTTTTAGCTAAAACTGTGGAAAACAGCTAAAACTGCGTCTAGGAAACAGGCGTAAAAATATTATTAAGGTGTGACATATTTTAAGTGTGACATAACTATTTGGGGCTCACAGTTTTAGCTAAAACTGTGGGCCCCAAATAGTTATGTCACACTTAAAATATGTCACACCTTAATAATATTTTTACGCCTGTTTCCTAGACGCATTACCGAGCGGTTTGTATACGCAAATCCGCAGGTGTCGTTTTTTGCGAAATGCAGAATTGTATCTAGGTATATATACAGGTATACTTGATTGTATTGTTAAACTCTCTGAAGAAGTGTGCGCTAGTCACACGAAACGCGTAGGAGAAAATAAAAAAGTTTTACAACTCAAGTAGTTCGCAGACGTGCTGCTCACTGGTTTTACTTTAAAAAAATTACAGCAAGAGAAAAACACAATAGAAGGAAGCAGTGGACATGATAAATAAAACGCCTTAAAGTGACTGCGCGATGCAGTTAGTGAGTTCATATGCGCCAAGACATCATTTGGCTGTGTGACTGCGCGATGCGGTTCCAGTTAAAGACCCACATTTCACCCTTGCCCACCATAGAGTCTCCAGTAGCTCAGTGGTTAGAGTATCCGACTAGATCACGGAGGCTCGTGGGTTCAAATCCTATCTGGAACTCGGAATTCTTTTCCGAGTTGATGTTTCTACCTTGAAAATTTCTACCTTTAAAACTTTAAGCCAATAATTATCATTGAATATGATAGTATTTCGTTATTATTATTACTATTGTTATTCATAAATTTCTGTTCGTCAGTTTGCCTAAACGGGTGTCAGTGAAGACAAATGCGCCGCCATGGCTTATTTCCAGCGTTATTCCTTGACCAGACGTTAACATTTGGTCAGCTTTGGTTTATAATGTTATCGTAACTCTTATTCAACCCTGAAATCACCTTCGAATTAAACGTTCCTCTTGAATTTCTGAAGTCCTTCGGTGGTGTGCTTTATGATTGTTTTGCCGAAACAATTCCATAATTACATCCCCAACACGCGAGAAAAGTTCACGAATTGTAATTTTTCAATAAAAACCCGATGTGTTTGTACTTTCCAGTTGCAAAACAGCTCTGCGCCAATTTTTAACTTGTTGGTGAATGAATATTTTCCAGTTCCGTAGGTTTTACTTCGCCAATAATTATCATTTAGCTGATAATATGTCAATCATTATTGGTAATTTAGACAAAGAGCTGTTTCTAGTGTTGTGGCTGTTTTGTTATGTAAAACAAAATAAATGTCTTTATAAACAAATGATAATTCATTAAATATCATGCCAAGAGGTACACTGTTATATAATCAATTTTGGTAAAATTTTATAATAATATGCAGTGATGAAGTGCCAGTTCAAATGATCTAAATTTCTATTCTTTAGCTTATCTCAATAGGCGTGAAGCAAAATGCATCGCCATATCTTAATTCCTGCGTTATCCCTCGGTCAGACCTTAAAATCTGGTCAGAGTCGGTTCTTAATGTACTCTCAACTTATAACCAATCCTGAAATCAGTATCACATTCGCATTTAACGTTTCTCTGCAAGTTCCGTAGCCTCCTAAAAGTTTCGCCTCCCACGATCGATGTGTGTTCGGATGGTTTCCCCGAAATTATACCATAAACGGTCGCTCGGAAGCCCTTGTCCCAGGCCATCACTCTTTCAGTTGAAGTGAGCTATTGCGAGTGTTTCGGAGGTTGAACTCTTCTTCGGTCTGTTATCAAAAGAGTGATAACAAAATCGGACGACCGCACAGCTGGAGTCCGATTTGTTTATCACGAGTATGATTACAGTTCGAATTGGACCACACGAAGTCTTATGACCAATTAATCATAAAAATTAATATTTGCGAGACAAGAAGAATAGCCAAGCTATGAAAGAAAGGGAAAATTTGCATTAAGATATCTACAAAAGAGAAATAAACATTCTAAGGCCACCGCGCCTCCTACCGGCAATTAGAAGCCAAAAACACAAAAGCTAGACTTGCCACAAGTCGACCTTTTCTTAATCCTTGACTATTTATCTCCCTCGAGCGAAGCAAGAGGATAATCTTCGAGCGACAAAGTCGCGAGGGCGAGCGCGAGCGACGTAAGTCGCGAGAGGTCGACTTGTTTCACTTGCAGGAATGTGAATCAGAGCGTAAATGTTTGGCGCGAAAAACATGATTGACATTTTTCACTTTCCATGTGCACCGCGCGCGATCGTCGCGAAAGCATCCCATCAAAAAGTTTACGAGAGTACGAGTACTGTTCCCTAACTCAAATAAATTTATTTGTGTAAAGTGGAGTATGTAGTCAGCAGACAAACGGCAAAAGCTGTTCCATTGAGTAACCCCTCCTCAAGAGACAAAACCGTGTTTATACCGATCGAGAATTATTTTAGTCTAGATTAACCAGCTGTCGAACAGAGAGCTGCCTGACAATTGCTACAAACTCATGTAGATGTAGCTTGTACCGACAAGAATCCGATTTTACTAAAGAAGGCGGAATAAGTCGGGGACAACCTTAATTCTGTAAAACTCTCTTGATTAAATAACGTTGAGAATCGAAATCGCAACGAACGGGAGAGAATAAAAGCGCTGTTCCCAAGAGTCTTTCATCCATCGACGATCGCTTTCAATACGGTAAAGTCGGTAAAACGGCCGATGCAAATTTGTTGTGATGCCCTTTCTTTGTAGAGAAGAAACTTGGTCATTCATTAAATCAACTAAAAGTGCAACAATTACACAAACTGCAGGAACGGCTCTGTTCTTCTTTGAAAGGTCCAAACTTAGTTAATTCTCTGAAACGATCCGGATCACGCAGGAGCTCAAATCGCGTCCGTAATTAAACAAACACGTATTGGTCGCATAAATAGCCTTCCACTGCTTTTCCCTGTCCTTCTTTCAAAGACTTGAAATTAAGTTGGATAGACCATATTCAATTGCTTCATAAAATTCATATCCTTAAGTGTATATCCGAGAACAAAAGCTAAAGCTAACTGAAAAAGATTTTTGAACTCAGCAGACATTTGCTCTGCGAGTTGTGTTGTTGATCGCGCGCGACGTCATGACGTATAGTCAGTACTTGGTTGTTCATTGGTTAATGTGTATTGACGTCACCGGCGGAAAAATCCACCGGTAAAATTTTGCGCCCTGCAAGTGAGAAAAGTCCTTTCCAACGGCGAAACAAACAGGCCAGAGAAGAATTATTGGAAAGCTCTGCACGTGCGTTATAATCTTTGTTCAATTCTTTGCAAAAACAACAACAACAACGTGAAATGACGGCCAAGTTCTGCGGCGTCCAAGGAACGTTGACGACGACGGCTAATTTTTCGCATTTTAATTTGGAATTGACCGCTGTCGCTGCATAGTTAGCCTAAGCACGTTTTTAGAATCATTTGCTTGCTAAAAAGATCTAGACAATCGCAAATTTCGTTGGTCAAATATAAATTCATTTTTTACAAGGCGTCGTCCTCGGCGTCGACGTCGTCGTTGCTTAAGCTCCCTTAATGGTGCCACGATGACGCCGAAACGTCGGCTCTTAACCTTAATATTCGCTTGCCGTTATCTAATATTTCGATCATCATTGGCAATTTAGACAAGAGCTGTTTCTATTGTTGTGGCTGGTTTGTTAAATAAAACAAAATAAATGTCTTACAATAATTCATTCAATATGAAGAGGTACACCGTTATGTAACCAATTTTAATTTGGCGAAAATGTGTCACCAATATGCAGAGGTGAAGTGCTTAAGGTGATGTTTATAAATTGGTGTTCTTCAGTTCTTCTCGATAGGCGTAAAATGTACCCTAAAATCAACCCTGAAATCACTATCACATTCGCACTCAACGTTCCTCTTGGAGTTCGGTAGTCAGTTCTAAAAAATCGTCTCACGATGTTTGTTGATGGCGTCTCCGAAGTAATTCCATAAACGCTCGCTCGGATACCGTTGTCCCAGGCCATCTCTCTTTTTCAAAGTGAGCTATTGCGAGTGTTTCAGAGGTTGAAGTCTTCTTATTTTCCATGCGGAGAAGTTGCATTTAGCAGGACGTTGTTTAATACGGCTGATGGGCATTTTTTTTCGCTTGTATTAAGTTTATAATTTTCGAGTCTGGCGAGTGAGAAAATGTAAGCTTCTATCATTATACGAAATTCTAGTATACAATACTGTACCAGCGTTATAATAAGGTGATTTTACGGTATATTTATGTCCTTTTCAGTTAATTCCAGCCTTGCAGTATATCTTAGCTCGTTTGAATTAGCTTCCAATGGAAAGCGGAACTTTTTCTTATACAGGTGACTTCGATTGATAACGCCGGTTTTTGGGAGTTGTCTCAAAGCAGCAGGTTCGTCCTCCTCCTTTGAACAGCAGGGACGATATTCACCAGATAAATCGCTATCCAATGGGATGTGTTAACAAAACAAACCGCACTATCTACCGGATAGTGATCTATCCGGTGGGTAGCGTTATCCACCTTTAGAACAACCCAGGCCAGGTGACTTACTTTGTAGCTTGCAAGGAAACCTTGTTGGCAGGCGAGTCACCTTTCCTCCAAATAAACGGAATATTGATCACGGTGGTATGGTTCTTTTAGACGTACATGTATGTACGTAACGTTTGGCTCGTGAAAGCTAATGGAGTGTTAAGAGAGGAATCACTCGACCACACGACCAAGGTTGTTTAAATTAATAAGATTGCTACAATCTTTGTATTGCGCGGGGACTGAAAGGTGAGACTTAAAGCGAGAGTGGCCTCGCTCGTGATTGTTTCTTTAGGTTGTTTCTGCAGCGGTAGCAATACTCATTCACCTTTATAAAGATCTTAATAGTCGCTTACACATCGTAAATCGTAATTAAGCGCCAGCATTGCATGTTCCGAAAGAGTCGACGGACATGACGTGTAAAATAAGATTGCTTTTTCTCTCTGAGGTTTTGAAAAGAGAAGAGGAAAAAGAAGAAAGCAAACTTTCTCTCTCAGTGAATTATGTTTTAAAGTATTGTCTAATATATGTTTGACTTTTTTTACAGTTGAATGCTATCAAGTAACTAGCAAGAATGTAGTCCGCCTTTTCTATTGTAAACAAGACACTTTCGACACTTTTCTCTCACACTAACGGCGGAACACTTGTAATACAAATCATAAAAGATGCATGCTTGGGTGCTAAATATAAGTATTATTCCAAAGAACATAACACTGCTGTTCCGACCAATTTCTTAGCACGCTTCAATGTAATCAAGAAATGCATGAAGAAATTTGACTGCTTTGTTAATAAAATGCTGTGTATTCAAGATCTTAAACCAGCACTGAAAGTACAGTCTGACTCTCTTTGTGCTAAAGTATTCATGTAATTAGCTTCGTACTCTTTTATGCAAATTCGCTTCAACTTAGCCTCTTGACAAACCGCTTTTTATCTTTAATTATGTAACCTTGATAATGGGGCAAGATGCACCGAAACGTCGGTTTCTATCACTTATATTTCTTGTCTCATGTATTTCCAAATCGTTTCTTATAATATTTCTATATAACTTGTTTTTAAAGTGTGTTGGACACATCACCTGCTTAAAAGCATTAACAGCTGAACATTATCAAGCAACTAAAGTTTTAGAATCTTACCTGAAGAACAATAGGTCCTGTCTATCAGAGAAGACAGCAAGAGGAAAACACAAAAATAGGTAGACATGATCGTTTCCTGAGGAAACACGAGGAAAGTCGGACGTTGGACGGAACTGCGATAAGTTTGTGTTTTCCTGAGGCAATAATTATCATTTAGCTGACAATGTTTCGATTATCATTGGTAATTTATATCTGTCTGTAGTGTTGTGGCTGGTTAGTTAAATAAGGCAACATATGTCTTTATAAACAGGTGAAAACGCACTAATTAGATATCATGGGCTGTACCGTTATATGATCAATTTTGGTAAAATATATTATTTCTCGAGTATGAATTTCCTGAGATGATGTTCATCAATGTCTGTTCGTCAGTTTGCCTAGTCGGGTGTCAGTTTCAGTTTCAGTTTTCAGTTCAGTTTTTTATTATCGCACACTATTTACAGAAAAACAACTTGACGTAAGATGGTTTACAATGATATAGGAAAAATAAATACAGATAGAAATTAACTAGAAGAAACAATATTTAATTGTGTACAGTGACCAAAGTAGCCTATGAGCTTTCGAGTTGGACGTCACTGTCATGTAGATAAAAGTTGGCGTTGGCCGCATTCTAAGTTAATTTAAATTAATATTTACATTAAAGACGATATTGTTATCATGAAAGAAGAAAGACATACATAAATGCAAGCTAAAGTCAGTGAAGACAAATGCGCCGCCATGGCTCTTTTCCAGCGTCATTCTTTGACCAGACGTTAAAATTTTGTCAGAGTTGGTTTATAATGTTATCGTAACTTTTATTCAACCCTGGAATCACATTAGAATTAAACGTTCCTCGTGAATTTCTGTAGTCGTCCTATGGTGTGTTTTATGATTGTTTTCCCAAAATAATTCCATAATCGCATCCCTTACACGAGAGTACCACCCCCCGGGCCATTTCCTTTCTGTTAGAAGCTCAGTAGCTTAGTAGCAGTGTAAGATACCATGCTGTATATGCGCTATTACATATACACCAGCAAACTCCACAATAGATCAATTACTCTCTCTGATTTTGTCAATAAATTAAACACAAAATATAATGTTGAAAACATAGATTAAAATTCATCTAATAGTTAAATATCATAAAGAAGATGCTCCTTCAAGGGCACCGTTCTAGTCTAATTAGTTAGTTTTATTAATTTAGTGTTTTAAGGGTAAATATCTCTTTTCCCTTGTGTAGGTGGTATACATAATGACATTGGAACATTTAAATAGATCAGAACTGAATTGCAATGTTTTTTGGTCTTGTAAGTAGTTTGTACTTGACAGACACACCATGTTGTAAATAATGTTTGTATTTTGAAATAAAGCATATGCCGTAAAAAAAAAAAAAAAAAAAAAAATTGTAAAAAACACTTCGCTTTGGCGGGTAATATTTCTGACCGAACTTTTCATTGGAATTCGTACTCCGATTTGTTAGTAGATACCAATTTTAACTAATCTATATATTGACAAAAGTACAAAAGACTATTGGAAACATGTTTTACTTCGGAAATAAACGGCCTCCTTTTTGTAAAACAACGCACTCTGTGGGACATAGTAAACTCCACGGCCGGGAATGAAACCGTGACTTGCAATCAAAATAAACAATGAAACTGAAGATTTCTTTACCAAATTTAACCTGTATTGCCAGTCCTGAAATGACTCTGAAATAACTTTTTGCGAACAAACTTGATAGCTTACAGAAAAGGCAACTCTTTTAAGCTTTAATTCAGTAAATATCTCCTTTAGCGACTAGTTATCTTAAATTAATTATTGGAACGCCGCGTAGTAAACCGCTTTTAACTTCCTGTTTCGCCTTGGTGTGAAATCGACATTTCGTCACAAATATCTGGCATTCGAAGCGATAAAACATACTCGGATTAAATAAAGTCACTTTGGCGTTGAGATTGAACTGTTTTACCGTTATATTACAGGCGCAAGCAAACAATTTGCTTATTACTATACGAGAACTCATAATATAAGGACCTTAAAAATGACTGTACCCGCTTGCCCTCCGATCAACGCGCAGAAGTTCATTGTTTAATTTTCGTGATCTTTTAGGTAAAATCAGGGTTTTTCAGCCGGGCCTCAAAAAGCCCTCGAAGAATAACCCAAGCTGATTTTAATACATGTTTTACAACAACATAAAGGTGCTCCAAAGGCGAAGTTTCAAGGAATTTGGAGTTATGGCACATGTCGAAAAATATCTCTGAATTTTATTTGTAAATAAAGAATTCGACCTAGTAACTGAAAGAGATTTTTTTAGAAATTGTGTGTTTATTCTCAAATGGCGCTCAAGTCAAGTTCTAACCTGGTTTGGATAGCTGAATACTTTGTCTTTCAAGAAAGAGTATCGATAAGTGTTGGTTCTTCTTTACACGCGAACGCAAATCAAATTCAGATTACTAATTTTGAGCCTTTGCGATCGGCTATTTTGGCGACCGTCGAGGCGAAAATCGTTTTCGATTCCTCGATTTTCTCGAATTTAAAGCGCTTCGAGCTCCAAAAAACTATTTCATGTTTCATATCTACCTAAGGGCTATTTGTGGACGAAAAGAGAGAAAAATCGATTTTTCAACTTCTGCCGCGCTATGTTTGCTAATTAGAAAAATTCGCACTCAGACAACTAAACATTATCAAGCAACTACAGTTTTAGAATCTTACCTGAAGAACAATAGGTCCTGTCTATCAGAGAAGACAGCAAGAGGAAAACACAAAAATAGGTAGACATGTTCGTTTCCTGAGGAAGCACGAGGAAAGTCGGCAAATTGCTACGTTGGACGAAACTGTGATAAGCGGAAGCTTATTCACAAACACGTTAAAATTGACACTGATCTCTTTGAGTCAAACAGATAGTATCAATTTTAACGTGTTTGTGAATGAGCTTCCGCTTACGTAGGTTTTACTGAGCCAATAATTATCATTTAGCTGACAATGTTTCGATTATCATTGGTAATTTATATCTGTCTGTAGTTTTGTAGCTGGTTAGTTAAATAAGGCAACATATGTCTTTATAAACAGGTGAAAACTCACTAATTAGATATCATGAGCTGTACCGTTATATGACCAATTTTGGTAAAACGTGTTATTTCTCAAGTATGAATTTCCTGAGATGATGTTCATCAATTTCTTTTCTTCAGTTAATCTTATCGACCGTGAAGACAAATGTACCGTCATGGGGTATTCATAGCGTTATATTACGACTGAGAGAATGACTTCAATTAAGTGGCTGCGAGCAAGCCTATTAATCGTTAATGTTTAATCTGCCCTGCAGTTGAAATTGACGCGCGCGCATTCGCAATTTTCCTTACTTAACATGCAAACCCGTATTTTCACGAGAGATGTTTACGTTGGTTTTGTTTTAACTTTAGTGAAGTGAAATTTTTAATCGTGTAATCACAGTAGCAAACCTCGGTAAATAGTCGCAAAATCAAAAGTAAGCCAGCCTAGGTTTGTCGACAGTTGAACGCCTCCTCAGGCATGGTTTAGCTCAGTAACCGACGGCAGCCGAGTAAAAGCAGACGTTGTCGCGAGATCTTGGCAGCAAGTGTCCACGCGTGCAGCGCGTAAAGAAGAGAAAAATAGACAAACTTGAAGATTCCTCCTAATGTAAGTAGGTTTCAAGTCAGCGGGCAAAAAAGTTGAATAAACTCATGTTTAGGCAAAGAAATCCCGGACTGCTGTTTCCCGTTCATTGTCAAGTGCCAAAAGCGTTTTCCCCGGGGGGATATTCCCAGAAAAGTTGGGTTGGGGTGTGCGCCCCGCTTCCCAAAACCCTTATCCTATATATGACCAAAATAGCCAAAATCAGCGAAAATCGATACCCTATTTATGACCAAAACGGCTGAAAAACCATACGCTTTGGGGCCGCACATACCTATATAGCTCATATAAGGGCGAACCCCTCCCCCCGGGCCGTTTCCTTTTTGTTGGAAGCTCAGCAGCTTAGTAGCAGCGTACAGGCAGGCGCAACTAGAGGAAGACCTACCAGAAAGAGAGAGAGAGAAAAAAATCATAATTGAGGTCTATGGAGAAGGAAAGCAAATGTTAGAATTTAAAGCAGCTCCGAATAAGAAGAAGTACCGGTAGACATTTACGTAGCCCGGCCTCCGTGGCAGATGCCGTTTCAGGTTTTTTGCGGGAAGAGGTTCAGCGAGATATAACATATCAAACTTACGCGTAACATCTACCTCTACAGATTTTCGTGACATGTCACGCAGTCTGGGGTCAGTCAAAAACACGCTAATTTTCGAACATTTTCTTCTTTTTCGTGTATTCCATTTGGATTGCTATCTTTCTTACCTTCAGTTTTATAAAACTAACATATATAAGCTTTCTATACCACTGCATTTGAAGGCAATCATTAAAATATTTCGTTCGGGTTGTTTTAGACTTTTGGTTAGCGATTCAGACACGTCGAGGAGACGTTCATGCCACATGCAAGTACTGGCCGTAGAGTCTGGGGCTAGAACTCTAAGGTGCATGCACAAAACTGGTCATTACCGCGAAATACGAAAAGAAGAATAAATTTGGCGCAATTTGATGTATAATACATGAGGTTTAATTATTGTTTGGGTTCGGGAAATGGGACTCGAAGTTTACGCGCTGGTGATTTTGTCCTCGCTGGCTCTTTTTGCGGTGGCGGTAGATGCACAAAACGATTTTGGCGAGGAAACCAGTGCTCCACAAGGGGATAAATTGCCTCGGTTTACTTACGAAATAAGCAGTTAAGTAAAAATGCGTTAATTCAAACCCGTTTCATTTTGTTAATGTTTTGTTTTTTCATCGAAATGATTTCTTTATTTTTTTTTTTTTAATTTTTTAATCAGCTATCTCATATATTCTCTGTCGAGGAAGCCTGTTGAGGAACCCAACGACGAAAGTGCCGTATAGTTCCTTCAATAGGAAACGCGAAATTACCATTTTCATCCCATTTGACTCCCAGAAAACGGTCTAAGGCCTGGTTTGAATTAATTCGATACACAGTCTTTCCTCGTTCTTTCCTTGATTTCCCTGCTGATGCAAGCCCTCTATCAAACACATCCTGAGCAATTCTAATTTCAATGCGAGTAGCTGGATCGTCCTTTCGGCCAGAATACAACTTTCTTTTTATTTCACGATATAGCTCTGCGTGAAATAATTCCGCACGGTCGTCAAAAGAAGGAGCAGAAGGAATAAAAAGAGGTTCCATCCGCTGGAAAAGAATGTCATCGGTACCGCACGACCGCCACTCATCGTACCGCTCACTATAACCGAAAATTACTCTGTGGGAAGAAGAAGCATTAAACTAAATATATCTACGCTCACTTAGCCCAAACATCTAGAAGGTCTGCGATATTTTGGCGTTGTTTTAAACTACTCGCTTTCGCACTATGTCTCTGCCAGTTGGGGGCCACTTAAGTGAGAAATGCGAAACGTTGATTGCCAGAATCGAAGCGGAAGTGATAGTGGTGCTTGTTCTGATTGGTCAGTTTTAATTCTGGAAGTTTGATGATTTTATTCCGGAAATAGAATGCTGCTTCAAGGCCGAAAGAATTGTCATTTCGTATTTGGAAGAATTCAGAAATTTTATGACCGTTATGTCAAGAAATTTTGTTTCTCCTGACAATAAGAGGTAAGTATAGTAGGAGAAAATTTTGCCGATGTTAATGCTAAGGTAAGTTTGTGATATGAGACGACGAGGTTCTCGTTAATTGGGGACCTTTTCGGTCATGCGATTCAGAAAGAGCTTGAAAATTAGATTGATGTTCGTTTGCCACAAGTGGTTTGACTTCGACTGTCAGAAGCAAGTGCTGGATATCGTTTTGGCTGGCCACAATACTTTTATTGCGGGAGCCCCCGGTAGTGGAAAGTCCTTTCTCCTAAAGCAAATTTCTGAGCGCACAAAGAAAGCGGTAAGTGTAACGAGCTAACGAGGAATCTTATGCCGGTCTGTCGGCTTTCGCAATGACCAAACATTTTCATACAACGTCATGATGGATGAAACTTGCTAAACCATCAAAGCTTCTTTTTTAGCAATACATATTTGTTGTAGAATTTTGTAACTCAATCATTTTCATTTTCATTCAGCTTCTTGCTTTAGCGACTTCAATTGCCGAGGATGATGGATGAAAATGTTGATCGTTTAAAAGTGGCCGGCGGTTCCACGGAGTCTTTCAAATTTTCGCGGAGCAGGTTTGAAAAAAGAGTAAATGTACAGAAATGCATTCATCACAAACGATAAATCTATCGCTATTTTACACAAAACCCGTTTTATTCCTTTCTGGTTTGGGAAATGAGAAGCTTGAAGTTTGACTAGTGTTAAACTTGGAAGTGGAGCATGTCTGTCCCAAAAGAATGATCTTGATGGTGGTTCCATACCGACAGTAGGTAAAAGGTTGCTATTTTTGCCCGTTGCCTCCCCTAACCTGGCAAAAAATGTATTCTACTGGGCCACTGTTTTCAAACATTGACTTAAACATTGACTTAGTTCAGTGCTAATTTTTTATCGTGATTATCTTATTTTTTAATATGAGTTTAGAGTAATTTTTAACTAGGTATACAATCATACAATGATACACTAAGGCGGCTTATATTAAGGAATCTTGTGTTCTGTTTTAAGCTGTCCTCAAATTCACTGGATTGAATGGTTCATTTGATTGATCAATGAAATGTAATTTGGAATTTTTATCAAAGATTAAAGATTAAAGATTAAAGACACAACCGGGATTCAGCTGAAATGAAATGCTTCAAATCTGTTCAAAGCCAATAATCAAGTGGACCTCAAATCAAATAAGAGTTTGTCAGACAAAAAAATATATTTGTTTCTGTCTGATGCACTTAGGTCTCCTCTTCTACTGACTTCTTAACCTCCCAATCTTCAATCCACTTCAGACTTCAGAAGTCTCCTGTTTTCAATGAACCTGTCATGGCTTTGGTGCTTGCATACAGCAGTGGAGTTACACTAAAATGCTGGTCATGCTGGGGAATGCATTCTACCCTACAATTTTCATAAAAACAAACATTTTGCGAAATCAGAAACAGTTAAATCTTAAGTTCAATCAGGGTTGTTTGATGCAAAAAAAAAAATTTACTTTAATTAAAATTACTTTCTGTGGTTATATAAAGCATGACCTACTAGTGTGTAGTGATTGGATGTTTGTTGGAGTTGCAAAGCTTTGATATCATTATCTCAGGAGAATTTCACCAGAGAGCAGTCTTTAAACGCCAAAGTTTCTGATCACTACAAAATCTCAAACATAAATGCAACCCAATTTTCTCAGTCATATTAATAGTTAGTCATCCCCTTAACCACTCAAAGAAAAGAAATAGTGTGAATGTTAAGAAATGAAAGGGCATAAAATTGAGTTTAATCACTTTGTTAGTCAGTTAGGATACAAGTTTGGACAATTCAACTACATGTATTAGTAATGATACATGTATTAGTAATGATATCTGAACCAACATTTTATCATTCAGCACATTTCCAGACGAGTGATTTTGCATTCATGTTGCACAACCCAATCTGAAGTGATCCCTTCTTCCTTCAGTTTCTCATAGATAATGTAAGAGATGGGTTATTCTGGTTCCATGGCTTCTTTGAGATGTTGGACCAGTACACTGGCTTTCCATGCAGTAACAAATTTCTTGATGTCTCATTTTCGGAGGTCTTCTCAATGTTATTTATTCCTTATGACAACAGAATATGATTGTGATTAAAAATAAATAGCATTTTGAAATACTTTTGTTAGTACTCATTTATAACTTCATTAGAACTTTAGACCGGTTTTTTAATCAGGCAATTACTATGCTTTGGTTTTGGTTTTATGACACTCAATTGAAAACTGCTCTATTATTTATTTCTTGCCAATAAATCATGGTTTAATCAAATTACTATGAAATTGGCAAACTATCCATTTCTGTCACATGACTTATGACTTTTAATATCCTCTTGGTATATACTCAATGCAGAATGCTATATTGCTAATACATTATTTGGGACTTTTGCAATATGTATGTTCAGGGTTTCAGAATTCCTGGCTGCCGCTGAAATTTGAATTTGCAAATTGAAACATTTCCTGAAAATTAAAGCCACATTGGGGAGGAGATACATTCAAACCACCCGTAAGCGACCACCCAAAATGTCAAGCCTAGGTGTTCGCTTACGGGAGATGGTAACTTGTGAGAGCTTGGACCATACTGAGTCAAAATTTTGCCTCATTAGCATATGGTAACTGCAGAGATTTACCCCATGTTTTGAATGTTTTATTCATGTGAAGAGTCAATTTCGGGAAAAAATCTAGTTCTTCCCACTGAGAAATTTCCATCTCGTGTACTACTCAGGAATGCGATAACGTTACGACACCTTATTATCCAATTTATGCTATATTATCTGTCAAGTGGTCGCTAACGGGAGGTTAAAGACAAAAGGAAATTTCAACCTTTTAGCTCTCAAAGTTGTCGTGGTCGCTTACGAGAGGTGGTTACTTACAAGAGGTTCCAAAAAATTTGATTGCAAAACTTTTGGTATTTTGGAAAACTGGTCGCTGAGGAGAGGTGATCTCTTACAAGAGGTGGGTGCAACCGCAGGTTCAACTGTATTTATTTATCAGTGTAGGTAATTGCACTACGAGTACAATTATTTAATTAATTATTTAGAGCAGCTTTCAATTGAGTGTCGAAAGTAATCAGGCACTGACTTATGTTTTTGGTTTTGGTTTTACTTCAGTTGACCGTCATTACTTAGTAAAGTAGCGAGTATTAAGGAACAACTGTAATGAATTCTACTCCATTGGCACTAGCATTTGATTTTAACCATGGACAAGAATCGCAGACAAGGGGATCCCTCTTTCAGTTCTTCGTTTGGTTTCCGCGACATTTAAGAAGACCTTTATAATCACACGACCAAATGTACTCGCATCTACTGTAAACTCTTTAGGGGACTAGTTGCAGAGACTATCCTAGTCGCAATGACTAGTCCCCTCGTGTGTGCCGACCTTAAGTCGAGGAACATTTTTCACTGCCTGACTGCCACGTACACCATGCCTTACTTCAACTTTTGTACTCACCATGCCGTTATCTTAAATTTGTTTGTCGACTCAATGTTGATTCTTTCACATATCACTTCCTCTGCAGCGACGACCAGCTCAATAATTCTTAAAAAAAATTTGTAACAATCGTCTTTTCGAGAGGACGAAGTGGACGCCATTAGATCCGCCATGTTGCAGCACTTTAAACGCGCGTCGCGAAACTCGCAGTTTTGACTTCCGGTCTCTCTTTCACATCTTATTTCCGTTCCCCCCAACTAGCAGAGACATACGACGAAAGCTAGTCAGAAGTTTCATCCCTTGTCGCTTTATCATCCTCGGTAAGCGATCGGCTACCTCCGAGAATTTGCGAATTTTCCCGCCCGTCCCAAACTTCCGTAATTTCGGTTCCAGACTTCGCACTAGTAGACCGCGTAAAAATTCAAAATGGCCGCCACAAAACACAAAACACGCGCGATAAAGGTAGGCTAATTTTTTATTCATATTCTAAACGGATGTGACGGCTCCCTGTGCCTGCGGCTCGTGTTCCCACAACATTTCTCGTTCTCCCAAACTTCCACTCGTGTTTCTATAACTCGATAGAAACACGGTACATGTTTTGTATTTCTTAAGTAATACACGGCTTAGGCTTCTCTATTTGTTAAATCAACCGGCGAAACATTGTGCGAATTGAATTTAATTATAGAAGTGTCAGCGTTGGGTATTGACTAGTAGTGTGCTCGTGAAATGTCGGCAACTTCTCGGCTTCTCTTATAAGAAAAGGTGCCCTCACAGAACAGAAAGTTCTTCTCGGCGAAGATCAAGATCATAATGGACATTTCCAAAGAAAAAATTCATGGGGAATTAGCTTGCTTTCTATTTACCACGTGCACAAACAAGTCTCACCAGTAACTCGCAAAGTAGATTGAAAAGCTTTATTGTTTCAACAAACTCTTGGATTCTATATGGTCACTAACACTCACAATTTTGACTCAGAAACTCTGCTTGCGTTCTTTTATGATGACCGCATTGGAACCATCAATCGATTGTCAAACCATCACGAGCTAGAAAACCATGTCCACGCAAAGACTTGCGCAGTTCACTTTATGCGGAATCACGCATGCGCAAAAATCTCATTTGACTTATTTCTCTCGATCGAAGAAACAGAGGCGAAACCATTTACTTTCCAAATTTTCGCTATGGTTCCAAAATTAACGGCCAAAATAAAACGACAAGAGCAATATAAAATATTGCGTACACAGATCATAAATTATGTTAACATATATACAGAAAAACTTAGACCAAAGCTTGTTATGTAACAAATTCAAGCATGGATTGTTCAAATAAAAGGGAGACTCTAGATTTCTGGAGTCGGCCTTTTTTCCTTAAATTATGTTTTAGAATTATCAAAAGATGATATTATAGGATAGCTCAGCCAACCTGATTGTTCCATTTGTGGAACTTAGTGTACAAGTAGAATTCTACTAGAACTCGATAAAACATGGAAAACGTTTCCTATTTCGTTAATGTCAATCAAATGCTCTTCGCACTGCTTTTAATTATCCGTTGCAGTTGAATACTTATTAGAAAGCACAAACAGTTTTCATCGGACATCAAGCTTGTGATCCTGATCTTTCTTAGTCGTATGGTAACACATATTCCGCTAAATATGCTGTTATGAATTACAAATAACTGAAGGTATCTATAGAGGTATTTCTCTCACTTACAATGACTATTTAGGAATATTATTTTTTTTCGTAGTCTTTCTCCACATGTGGACATCATGCCTGTTTTTCAAGTAGCTGTTGGATTGGAAACTACGGCAAATACTATGACAGAAATGTCAAATGCACAAGGTACTCATCTTGCGTTTTAGTAAGTCAAAGAAACCACCAAATGAATAGCTAATGTAGAAAATGAAAACCTCCTTACTTCGACTGAGGTTTATGTCTTAAAACGGACAATAATAAGGTTATTTTCTTTAATAAAAATGGCGAACGTTTCATACGTCTCCCAATAAACTGTTCAGTCTTCTTAGCTTATATACAGTATTTAAGGTTGCTGGCAACAGTTTCCAGCATTTTCAGCACTTCTATCTTATTCCAAAATGGCCGCCATTTTAGTGTTCTTTCGTTTGCTTCCAAATTAGCCCTTGCTGCCTCGTTCAAGGGATAAAATTCTTTTGGATTTCCAGTTTAAGAACGAGGCAACAAGGGGTAATTTGAAGGTACACAAAGGAACACTAAAATGGCAGCCATTTTGGAATAAGGTATATACTACAATTATTTTTCAACAATTAAGGTAGGTAGATAGGTAGGTAGGTAGATAAAGCCACGTGACTCATCAGGCCGGAGCTTATCTCCTGTTTCAGTAGCCTGAAGTGATTAGGAGTATTTCTACTCCCCCCTGGATGAGATGCTAGTCCATTGCAGGGTTACCCCCAGCAATAAAATTCGCTGCTACCCATTTATACACCTGGGTGGAGGGTGGCATTGTAAGAGTAGTGTTTTCATCAAGAACACAACGCAATGCCCCCGGCTAGGGCTCGAACCCGGACTGCTCGATCCGGAGACAAGTGCTCTAACCATGAGGCCACGACGACTCCCAAAACAACAGTGGCAGCAAGTAATGCCCAAAAATGTGTTTTTAAACTATTTGGCTAATCCCCATGTAACCTCACGTGTCCATGGTAAGCAGTGTTATATCCAAGTTTGGGGTTTCAAAATTTTAAAGCTATGTTCTGGAGAGACTTTAGATTTTGTAGCGATTTTAATGATCAAATCTTTCCAATTTGTTGAATCTTCATATGCTTTTTGGATTTGTCTATATCAGTTTTTCAGTTGCTCTTGCATTTCTGAAAAAATTATTGAAACCAAATTTTTTTTTTTTAATTGAACAATTTATTCTCTTCTTTAGTGTGGAAATAAAGAAGTCAAAAATCTAATCTAAATCTAACATGGCGGATCCAAGATGGCGGATATTTTTAAACATGACGTCACTAAGGTGTATGACGTCGAAAATGAGACGTGATTATTTGCAAGTTCGGATGCCCTACAAGCCTATTGAGTGCACTCTTTTGGAAATACATATGGTCGGCTAAAAGAGCCCCACCCCTTCAGGCTCACGGACGAAACTAAAGTTCATGCTAAATAGGGTTAAAAATATGGAACTGACGTGACTTTAATGTGTTTCGAGTATATTGATTTAGGTTGTGGATATTGACTTCATTTCATCAGTTCCTTCTTACTGCACTAATATGTAACCAATGGCTTTGATGTGTTTGTCGCCAGTATCTGGTGACCATAAAGCTTCGTTTCCACAGGTGTTGGAGTCATCAGGATGCCCTCCTGTACCAAACCCGATTCTGGAGTTACAACTCAAGCAGTCGTTTGCGTCGTTACTAATGATACCTATTCTTGCTCTGTTATCCCATACGGTAGTCTCAACATTGAATCCCTCCTTGTTACAGTTGAGCTGCAAAGAGGCTTGTGAACCAATCAGCTTCTTCCACGTGTTACGACCCAGTGAGGTGTTGCGGTATTGCGCGTCAGCGATCAGTGAGTACAGAGATTTGGCTTTCTTGTTGATGGCAATGAAGTTGATCTGTTGGCCGATCCTCATACCAAGACAGATCTTGGAGAAGGATGTATTCCAGTAGGTCGGTAACTTGGTCTCTTGTGAGTCAAACCCAGTCTCCCCTCCAGGAAGGTTGTATTCAGTTTTATTACTCCAGTACCCCTCGTTATAATGAAATGTACTCTGAAGAGAAAAAGTAAAAACGTTCTGCTCATTTTAAAATATGAATTGCCTCTCGTATATAAAGAATAATGCTCATTTAATCATCTAACTTTGGAATTCTTACAGAGTACTGTTTTGGTGACTTCGTAAACATAACATCTTGTTGTAAACAATTTTCTGATCCAAACGAATCCGCAAAACCAAAGGATTGCGTGAAACATCAAACATTATGTTGAGAATCTCGACTAACTGAGCTGAGTTACTCGTGCTATATCCCATCAAGAATATCGAGTTCATTTCATTCCACTTAAAAGTAGCCATTTAAGTTTTACAGATAATGTTTCTTTGCGTGTACGAGTAGAGAGTTGATTTAATGTGATACCTTGTTGCCGTCAATCTTCATGACCGGTGTCCATCCCCCATCTCCACACCCAAAATCTCCCATGTGACAGAGAATAGAAATTGGTTTTGAGTCAATGTGGAGCGTAACCAGCTGACTTACGCTGGACCTGTTGGATGTGAATAATAACAAAAGCTATTGAATTAAAGAAACTTGAGATCGAGTTGAAATAAATGTTCACTGGTTTCAACACTGTTTACTTGTTAATATAATATTTAGAGCTTAAATAGATAGTTTGCTTGTTTTGTCTGAGAACTCGTGTAAATATGACGGCGGCAATACAAATTTAATTTGAAACTCTCCTGTATGGTTCAGAATGTTGGCGCTTAACGGAGAAGGATTTATCAAAGCTCTCTACATTTCACACCAAGAGCCTTCGGCGTATCCTACGCATCTTTTGGCCTAATGTCATCTCAAATAATGATCTCTTTGAACGGTGTGGAATTGAACCAATGGCTACCGTCCTGATGAGGAGACGTTGGAGGTGGATTGGCCACGTCGCTCGCCAAGAAGCCTCAATTGCGAAAACTGCTTTGCATTGGACGCCAGAAGGAAAACGCAAGAGAGGCCGCCCTAAGATCACATGGCGGCGGACGGTGGAGAAGGAAATCAAGCAGACGGGGAAGACCTGGGAAGGCATCAAGTTTATGGCAAGGGACCGACAGATGGGGAGGGAACATATTGCTGCCCTACATGCCACTTAGGCGTAAAGGGCATGAGTGAGTGAGTGAGTAATACAAATTTAAAGTTCATTTATCTGAATTTGAAGTTGATAAAGGGAGCGAATTAGTTACGCTGATGTTTAAATCGTTAGTCCTTCCATAGTTAATAGAGGGGAATGGTTATGAAAAACGACAAAGTTCTTTCTTGTATGTTTTTTTTCACTTTTTTGGCCTTTTTTGACCTTTTTTGACCGTGCAAAAAACACAATAGTTGTTTATTCCGCACTGAGGAACTAACCAATAGAAACGTGTTGGTTACGTAATTCATTCATAGTGTACAAGCGCAAAACAAAAGATTATGTACGATCGTGGACTTTCCAACATAAATCTTGGCATCTCTGTTTGCTCTTTTGATGTTTGCTGGGCTTCATAACCAGTCCCCTCTATTAACTATGGTCCTTCGTCTAAAAAACGTATTATTATCATATAGCCGTGTCTCGCAAGGACTGGAAACTATCAAATTCACGGGGTGCGAATATGATTGGCTTAAATCGATAATGACCGCAGTCTAGATTTTCCCTTCTAGACCGGTATCTAGATCATTCTACCTTTTGTTTTCGTCCTGAGAAAGTTGCAAACAATAAATACAAAATAATTTGCTTGATAGGTGGCCACGTTTTGTGAAATCTGGTCTGTTTTTAGGGCTGTTTTCAAAGTTTACCTCAACGCTCTTATTAGGAACAATTAACAGTTAGGTATAAAACGTAGTGCTTAACAACCACCTTCAAATTCGATCGTTGTTACTTGACTAGAAAATTAGTTAATCGTGATTGGCTGATAGCAGGTCAATCTATCGTAAACTTTTAATTTGCCCCGCAGGAGAGCAAATAAACGCGCGCGAGTTAGAACTTTTCTTAGTCAGATAATAAACAAGGAATCGTATGAAAGCTTTAGTAATCAGAAGGATTTACTCTGGCTACTCGTGATATATTTCAAAATTCTTACAAACTGTATTCGCCTGAAGGCTCGCACAATTTTGAGAGAATTTTCGAATCACTCGTAGTGTAAATGCTTAATTGAACACGCATTCATACGGTTAGTTGGAATGGAAATAAGGAAAATAAGAACTAAAATAAGGACTCTTGACCAATGGTAATTACAAGAACTTCTTTAAAATGTCTAACATTTAAAATTTTGGCTTACTTGTACACGTTGTACAGTTCTTTGCATGACGTCACAGCTGCAAACAAAAAGTATGATATTTAATTATTAGAACGAATGATGCTTACTAGTTGGTTCCCATATCAGGCAAATGATTGCTACGATCACTGAAAAAAGTTAAGCTGATCATTGCGCGGACCATATGGAAACAATTCTCTGGCAAACGTAGCGATCGTTGGTTGATCCAGGCTCTCTCAGGCAGTATTTTTATTCTGCAGCGATTGAAGCGGTCATATGCACACTGGTAGTCGGATGTAGTCGTTCAACCAATTCTGGCGCAATGTCAACGTTCGTAGCTATCGCATGGAGGTGAACACCTTAAAACAGTACAAATGAAACAAATCTAATTGAATAAAGTTGGCAGTCTACCTTTCTCACAATATTCGCCAATGAATCCTTTATCACAATGGCATTCAAAGGTGTCATACTTGTAATTCGTCACACAGGTACCTCCGTTTTGACACGGCATGGAAGAACATGGTGACTAAAATAAGAAGAAATAATTCATGGTTAAAAAAGAAACTTGGTTTGATGATTTGGAGTAAAGTAGCAATGTCAATGTGGTAAAGAAACCCATGTATCAGAAACCAGGCCCTACCATAGTGAAAAAGTGATGCGAAGTCGTGTTTTCATTGTACTCTCTGAAGTTTCTGTACCTATCAGAAGAAAGCAGATCGCACCAAATGTTTCCATCTTCTCCTTTGGAGGCGGCCAAGTTAAAAGAAAGGCACGAGGGACTGCTGAGGCATTCAAAGATGCAATCAAAGATGTCGTACACAGTAAATGTTCCAACTCGAGTCACATTCAGATAATGGAACTCGTCCTTTAAGAACTGACGCTGTTGAAAAGTCTGACTGATAGAAGTGCCATCTGGTTGAAAAGCATTTGTTTCTGGGGAAAGAACGATAATATATGTGCATTATTACTAGCAAACAAGTGAATAGAGCTCAGATCACGTTCGTTGTTTTACCCGGCCCTAAAAGCGCGCTATTAGAAAACTATCATAAACGCAGATTACGTGAGTAATTAGTCTACAAATCATTAACATTTAGGACAATTCAAAAGCTTTGTTACCAGTTTGAGCGGAGTAAAGCTTTCAGGTATATAAAAAAGCATCTTGTTGTCCAATTTTAAAACATACGTGACAGTGGTAAAATAGAAATCATTTAGGTTTTAACTACAAATTAGGGAACTAAATTATTTTAATGGCAGAAGCTGGCAGATAACTGGCTGAAGAAAAGTCGACGCGTGAAAAATGTTAACTGCTATGGAATACTCTTGTCAACGTGTATTTATCTTGGGAAGCAATATTTTAGTCGTTTGTGGGTTTTTTATCCAATTTTTTAAAACAATGTGTTTCCTACAGTGTACCTAAGTTTTGGCTATTATCAGGATTCACCTATGGTTCAGAGGTTTCAGGTTACAATATAAAACTCACCTTCTTTTGTTTTGCGGTTGGTAAGTAAAAATGTAACAATGTAATGCTGTTGAAATTTGTGTTCTTTCTCAACTTGGCCGTATTAAGCCTGATGCTGCCTTTGCTCTCAAGTGTAACCTGGCTGGCTGACTTCCTGCCTGCTTCTCGAAGCGTAGTTTCAGTTTCTATCGCGCACCTCGAAGCATTTAGTCTAGATTTAATTTTGTAGCATTTTGCTTTCGTCCGAGCCGAAAGAAAAGATACCTTAAAACTAATGGAAGCCTTTAACTTATAAGCAGATGTGGAGTAATAACCCCAGAAGAAAAATAAACTGAAGACACTCCGGTAGAGGGAAGGTAGAAGAATCCTTATGAATGTAGTTTTAACCTAACACGAGGTCGTTAATTTGTTTCACAAATAACCTTGCTAGGTAAGTCATTGTGTAGCCCGCGAATCGAAAAGAGCTTGTCGGCAGGCGAGTCACCTCGCCTCTAAGCATGTATGGAATGGTTCTGCCAAACGTAAATACCAAATGTTTTGACGCGCGATGGTTTGTATTTAATGGTTTGCACTCTGTATTGATCCTAAACGAAAGTAGAGCGTTTTGAACGGAGAGCGCTCTCGTGGTTGTTTAGTTTTAGGCAGAACAGTTTACTCTAGATCTCATGAAATACAACTGTCAATCATTCGTAAGCGAAACTGCAGCGATAGCAATACTCATTCAACTTTATGAAAAATCTTGATAGTCGCTTATACATCGCAAATCGTAATCAAGCGTCAACATTGCATGTTCCGAAAGACTCGGCCGACACGGCATGCAAGTAGTCATATACGCTTGTTGGGGCCGTAACCAATCAGCGTGCAGGGATTATACCACGTGACCACTTTTTTCCCATACATTCTCTTAAATTTGGAAATCCAAGATGGCCGCCAGGTAGGCAAAACATGGCGCCCGTGACGTCACAGGTCACGTGCATGTCCAAATAAGGTAAACATGAAATCGAGGTTCGTGTGCGAATAAAAAGGTGTTGAGTTGTTGAGTTTGGCATTGTTGTTTGGAGATCGACGCGAAAAAGGATGACTTCGGAGGAGAGCAAGACGAAGGTGGAGGTGATTAGTATTCCTGCGGGGACGTTGCCAAAGGACATTCCGAGAGAGGAGTTTGCAGCGAGAGTGTTGGATGCCGTGAAGGATAGTATTCTTGGAAAGATTATGAAAAGCTCCGTTAGGGACAGTACGGATAACCTCCTGAAGAAAGAGATGACGAAGCTGGCGGATGAGGTGATCAAGTTCAGACAGGCCATGTCAAGGAAGATGTTGGAGGACGAGTCTCTGGATAAAAAGGAACCTGTGCGTTTGGAGAGGTTGCCGGAGAGTTTTGAGGCCGGATGGAAAGAGTGGAAGAGTGGTTGGGGTGACAGAGAAGAGTTGGCGTACGCAGCCTTTATCGAAACGATGACGTCACCAGAGGAGTGAAAAAAACATTTTTTATTTTATGCTTGTAACTAATAAAGAACCTTTAAAGAGAGAATGTACATGGTTTGTTGTGTGATTTTTTTTCTTCGTCTCTAGGGCTTGCACGTCATTGGTTCCTAGATGCACGAGGGCTAGCATCATGGTCTGCGGGGTGAGAAATTCTCCGTGAAGGCCTGAGGAGGATTCGAACACGCGTCCGAAGGGCCAAACTTTGGAGAGGTCTCTTCGCATGTACCAGGGGTAGGGAAAATGTTGGGTGAGGAAAAGGAGCATGACATCTTCGTCGGGGTGGGGTTCGTCCAAACGGATTTTACAGGCCAGGGGTCTCTAAAAAAGAAAAAAGAATTTTAATGCCCCGACCAGGAATCGAACCTGGGTCTTTGAGGCCACAACTCAACGTCTTAACCATTAGACCATCGAAGCGCTTACCTCTTTAGGACTTGGTTTTGGGGTTGTCATCGGGAGGTAGTCCGAAATTCACGGTATTGCAATGAGGGCAGCGTCTTTGGGAGGGTTTCAACCACCAGGTGTGGAGGGCTTTACAGGATCCGTGAAAGAATTGGTCGCAACAGGGTGTCAGGAAGTAGTCTTGGATACTGTGATTGGGAGTGTATCCTTCCTTACACCATATACATTCGGGTTTAGGAAATCGAGACATGGAGTCTGAAAATAGAACAAAAACAACTTTTTATTGGTCATTCTACTTGGTTTACAGGGTGGGACGTGTGCACGGTCCTATTGACCGGCACCCTCTTTTTCCTCGGGATGACAATCAAGGAACGATTTGACGTGATTGACACGTGACAGGGCCTGGTTGTAACCGTTTCCCAGGAAGACGGGTTCGTAACAGTTGGTTTCCATATTGTGGTACATGCCATAGATGACACCGCAACAGGTGGCGTAGACGCACCCTAGTCCCCATTCTTTTCTGAGTGGTCCCGAGATTGCTCGTACGAATTTGGTGTGGGTCCCATTTCTGCTCAATTCTAGTATGGGTTGGCGGCAGCAGGGTCTCAGTTGTTTGCACACGTGGCAGTGGAGGGGTGGTTCCATAGCTAAAAATGAAGCAATTGACTGTAAGTGTTGCGGACAAAGTCTACGTGAATGACTAAATCATTGGTATCGTCCTCGTCAAGGACCCCCAACCTCTCTTCCAGGAACAAAAGATCTAGTTGGTCCAGGGCCACCTCGATAAAACCTAAAAGTTGTTCTAGGTCCCTGTACAAAGGGGTCTCTTCTTCTTCGTCGTTCATCCACTCTCTCACCCGCTTTTCCCAGGTAGTCAACTCTACGTTACACTGCTCTAATACTTCCATACTCACTTGGTACTTTGAGAAGCCACACTAACGAGAGTATCCACAGTCTTCTGTAATGGGCGCTCATACAAGTTGAAAAAAACTCAGAGTGAAAGTGATCGGTCCAACTCGCTTATTTTATACACACGTTATAATGGTGTCCAGTCTCCTACCGTGAGTGGGTGTGGTAGGGGGATACCCCCCTATCCCCTGGGTCTGGGTAACACGTGACTTCGTCTCGATCTGTGATTGGCTGGACGGATCTTCATAAAGCGAATCCGCGCTGCCCCCGATTTTCACTCTGAGTTTTGAACTTGTATTGAGCGCTATCATGGCCCTTAGAGAGATTGGTCTACAAAACCATGTGCCGAGAAAGCCTGGGGTTACCTATGAGGAAGCCATTGACCAAATGGAGGCACCCTGGACCAGATTCTATGAGGATATGAACTTTCCCATCCGGGATTTGTTGGTGGGCCGACGATGGCTGACACAACTCAAAGATTCTAGTCAGCTCGAGGTGATGCTCCACCAAATCCTGTTTTTCACGGACGAGCAGAGGGAAAACTGGACCCGAAGTCATAGCAGGTACCTGAGAATCGAGAAGTGTTCCGGGAGAACTTTGTTTAACTCGATCCTGACCATACGCAAGAACCTTGTATGGGACGTGAAAGTGAAGCCGCCCGTGGACCGGATCACGTTTCACCGACTTATGTTGTGTTACGGTTTTGAGCCCTTTCAGTCCACGTGGACTAAGAGACAGAAGAAGACAGCGAGACGCTATATCCTCACAATTCACTTTTATTATAGTACTTTTAACAAATGTACTCAAGTAACGATGCGAGCGATGATCGACGCGGAGGATAAATTACCAAACGTGTAAAATATTGTGAAATAAAAATCGGAGTGTGTTTATACGAAAAAACTGTGTCTGTCTTTTTCTTAGTTTGGGTCCTGTCCATTGATCAGTATGGCTTCGGCGACTCCTCGTGGGTATTCGTCGATCCATTGGAAGAACTTGCAGGTACGCTTGGGACACTTGAGATAGAGCCTGTCTGGGTTGGACTGGGAGTGGGAGGTGGCTAAGACCAGGGACTTGCTGCATAGACATCGGAAACGAGCCGGGTCGATGTTCCTGTAGCAGGGGTGGGTCTGTTCTTCGACGCGTCTCAGGTAGGTGCCCACCTCTTTGACGCCGCAGGTCACATAACACTTGGTGTAGAATCTGGAAGAGGGGCATCGGTAATACTCCCAGGTGCCACCGTCTGGGGTTCGCACGCTTCCATATTCCATGGGTACCATGCAACGCGGGCAGGTGGGATCTTGTGGTTTCAGTTGGTTCAGGAACTGATCGGGGTCGAATTCCTCCAACACTTGTACTTCGGTGGATTCTCCTAGGTCATCCACTTCAGGTGGCACTTCTACGAGGTTGTCTTTCTTGAATTTGCCGAGTCCCAGGGGTTCCAGTACTTGCAGGACTTGCATGGTTCGAGGAGGTGAGTCTCTGATCACGGTCATGCATCCGCCTTGAATGGCAGGTAGCTTTGAGTCTGTGAAGATAGAGATTGAGTTAGTATCCCAACAAGGTGTTTTCACGTCGCATGGTTTCTAGGATGTGACTGGTCTTTCGCACGTTCTTGGGGGTCAGTCTTTGCCTTCGCTTGTCATGGTTACTTTTCATTCGGCTTCTACATTCTTGACGTTGGATCGAAAAGGCGCTCCACGGTCGCGAGAAGCCTTTGAGAGGGACGGTGGTCCAACTGACCGAGTCCGGGGTGATCTCTTTGAAGAGGACGCGTTCGTTGAAACGTAGTCTGGAACGAGGTTTTTTGAATAACCATCTATCTAAGGTGGATTGTAGTTTACCTTCTCCTTCCACTCTCTTGGGTAGGAGCAGTTTCAGTTTCTTACGCGCCTCCTTCTTTTTGGATGATTTTTCTTTTTCCTGTCGGGTTCGACGTGTGAATCCATGACGACTGTTGAGAAAAGTGACTCGTGATGGAATGCGTGGTTCGACTTTATGGACGTTTTTGACAACCAATCGGTGACGTGTGGTGTGATGGGATCATGTGACGGTCTTCGTTCCGATTGGTGGATCTGAAAAAGGGCGCGTGATCCGGGAAAGTACGGAGTGAAAGTGGATCCGCGGCGCGGGTATAAAAGGAGCCCGTTGGACGCAGCGAATCATTCTCGACATGCTCTTGACGCGGTGATGACCTATAGGATTTTGGATGAGAGAGCCGTGCAGGAGATCCTTGAAGATCTGAGACAGCAGTTGAATCGAGCTTCTGACGTTTTGGATTCAATCGAAAAAGAAGGCGAAAGACCGCTACATGGGAAGATAATTGACTTGGAGTTACGTCTTGTCTCCCCTTTGTACTATAGGCTCCAGAGGCACTTGATTGACTGGGGCGACCGTAGTTGCTATCCTCATTTGTCGGGCTTGGAGATCACGAAGCGAGCGGATCGAGAAGGAAAGAAGTTTAACGAGTTTGTCTGAGGGTGGGTTTCAAGATGACTTACTATAGCAACTCGAACCAGATTCGGGACCTAGTGGAGCAGATCGTGGATCAGAAAGTACACACTTTAAGAGATCTCGATGCCATTCCGGATGCCAGAGTGGACATGTACATTTTTGACAATCTCTTCGAACCGTTAGGTCAAATACCCGATAGTCTGTGGTCTTTTGAGCTCTTGATGAGACGTCGTCCTGACTGGGGTGGTACGATTTTGGAGATGATGAAGAGGAACGAAAAGGTGTACCTTTTCTGCGGTGAGTGGTGTCGCGTGATGTACAGAAGTGGTAGCGGTCAATTCAAATTCATTCATTGTCGGGATCCCGCCCTGGACGCCGAGCGTGCCTGTTTGATCGCCACGGATCACCTCACGTACATGATGAGCGATGCCATCCGTGACCTGTTTGAACCCTTGCGGTTCGCTCGAGACCTGTCACGACGGGTGTTGGAGTCCGACAAGAGTCCCAAGGTGGAGGAGATACTGACTTTCAACAGGTGCGCTCACAAGGAAACGTGTCTGAAGTTGGAAGAGTTGATCTACGATATCATGCGTCAGCGTGATATGTGGAAGGATCGGTTTTTCTTCCGTGCCCTTGAAGCGGATGAGGATGACCTGTGTGGTGAGTGTAGAGAGAGTATGCGTCGAGCATTCTATGTGAAGGGGGACGAGGAGGAAGCCCTGAAGTGGAGACCCGGTAAATGTGATTGGAGAAATTGTAAATATTATGCCATGGATACCTATGAGGAAGACTGTGATAATGAGTACGGTCAAGATTGTAAGAACACGGACTATTCTCGATACTTTTCAGATTCGGACTAAGTCTTTTTTTCGCCTTCTTTTTTCGTTTTATCCAATCAGAGTCGATTTTACGTAAGAACCAATCAGGCACGACGTTTTTGTACATATAAGAAAGTCGAAATAAAAAATTGAGTTCAAATCATTATGTCTCATGCCTTGAGTTGGTTGATCTCGAGAGTGTGTACGACCATGGCCGATCGATGGTGTTGGACGACCTTGTGTTCCAAGTGCGCTAGTGTCTACGAGCGATACGGTAAGGGTGAACCCATCCCCTACAATTTCAGCGATTCGCCCTTGGAGGTGTTTGACTATACCGACGTCGAACCCAACGTGATGCGTTTTGTCGTTTATATCTTGTGGTTGAAACGGCAACCCGATTCATTTAAGAAGTATCTCGAGGTACGGGAGCAGCGTTTCGAGTTGTGGAGACAGTGCGTGTACAAACTTTATCGACTATGAAGAAAGGTCAAAAGAAGAAGCAAAAGCCGCTTTCGACCGAAACGTTACTGGGACGGTACCGGGATCCTTCCAGACCCGGTAGTCTGGGCGGTCTGACGCGATTCGCCCAGGCCAATAAGATCTCGGTACGACGTGCTCGCGAGGTCCTGCAACGGGATTTGGGGTACACGCTGCACAAACCCAGACGTCGTCGTTTTCCCACGGTCCCGGTGGTGGTGTTCGGCATCGACGAGCAGTGGACGGCCGACCTGATCGAGGTGATCAATATTTCAAGGTACAATCGAGGGTATCGTTATCTCTTGACGGTGGTGGACGTGTTTTCCAAGCACGCCTGGGTCCAGCCCTTGAAGAGCAAGACGGGTAAAGCGGTGACGGAAGCCATGGCTAAGATCTTGAAAGGAGGTAGAAAACCCATCAATCTCCAGACGGACGACGGGAAGGAATTCTACAACAAGACGTTTCAGGATTTGATGAAGCAGAAAGGCATTCATCATTTTTCGACGCGCGGGGATACGAAATCCAGTGTGGTGGAACGGTTTAATCGGACCCTGAAAGAACGTTTGTACCGATACTTCACCGTGAAGAATACGATGACGTTTGTGCCCGTGTTACAAGATCTGGTCCGAGGGTACAATTGATCGTATCATCGCAGTATCAAGATGGCTCCCGATCAAGTGACTTTAGCCAATAGCGAGGACGTGTGGGAGACTCTTTACGGGAAGAAAAAGGGAAAGAAATCGAGACGACCTCCACTGAAAGTCGGGGATCGTGTGAGACTGAACAAGAAGTTCCGATAGTTCAAGAAAGGGTATTTACCCGGTTGGACCGAAGAGGTGTTTGTGATACGGAGGGTGCGTCCTGGGAAGGTCACCACGTACAAGGTGGAAGAATGGGACGGCACGGCGGTCGAAGGCACGTTTTACGCGCAAGATTTGCAAAAGGTGAATGTGAAAGACGACGATCTGTTCCGCATCGACAAGATCGTCAAACGAAAGGGGGATAAAGTCTTGGTGCGTTGGAAAGGTTGGCCAGTCAAGTACGACAGTTGGGTGGATAAAAAAGGCTTGTACGTTACCCAAAAGCCCAAGACGAAAAAATGAAAGACTTTTACGTGCAGTTGATGAGCAATGCCAGCACGAGCGAGTTCACGGACAACAAGGCCAACAGTTTCAAGAACCGTCTGCCTTATCCGCTCCTGTTTGAATCCGACAAGGAATGGAAAGTGGGATTGGCGAGCGTGTCTTACCCGATCCCGCCTGCACGACCGCATCAAGTACCAGTCCCTCAAACGCACGACTTTGACGACGACGACCACGTGTTCGGTATGGAGTGGACCATTGAAACGTTCAGGTTGCTAGACGACGGGATTACGTGGAGTCCATATCGTTACCCGGTGACATTTGACGTCTACGGGAAGGAACTGAACCGCGTCCGACACAAAGTGACGAGCGGAAGATCTCTCATGCAATACCTCTTCAATCGTTTTCACGAACGCCTGTATCATTACATGGATCATGAGGGTGAAAGTCTACGAGCGCCGGACGGGAAAAAATACTACCCCGTGTTCCGATGGGAGGGGAACGATTTGATTATCGACAACACCGACACGTTCCTCGACGAGTCCGGAGACAGAAAACGTCCCAGAGTGTTTTTTGGTCCTAAACTGGTCAAGAAGTTGGGTTTGATTCGCGAGGAATCGTATTACTCCGTTCACTTGGACGTGAATATCATCAAGATCTTTCCCAACGACAAAGTCCCGTCTGATTTCAAGAAAGACTGGACCGACCATAGCGACAATCGATCTCGCGAATTTTGGAGTATGCTCAGCACTGGGTCGTTACAGCTCAGTCCCTATTGCAACTGGCGCTTCAGTTACTTGGACGAGGAATACGCCAAGACCTATCGCGGAGTCGTCGTTCATCCGGACCTCCCTCCGCCTCGCAGTCCCATGTACCTGTATTCGAATGTGGGTCGTAGCACCATCACGGGGAATCGAGTCACGGATCTCTTGAGAGAAGTCCCCCACGACTCGCTCAAGACGACGTACGAACCGACTCAGATTCAATATAAACCCGTGCGCAGCAACGTTTTGGATATAGTGGAGGTGCAATTGGCCGAGAACGACGGAAGACTGGTGGACTTTACCTCGGGCGAGACCTCGGTGACATTACACTTTAAGGATGAATGAGTCTGACGACTTTTACGTACAACTGATGAGCAACGCCAGCACGAGCGAGTTCCCGGACAACAAGGCCCACAGTTTCAAGAACCGTCTGCCGAACCCGTTGCAGTTGAGAGAGTCGGGATGGAAAGTGGGTATCAGCGACCTCTCGTTTCCGTCCGCGACGCGTAAGATGGACTTGAAGGATTCTCTTCTGTTTGAAATCTGGTGGATCAATATGGTGGACGCGGATCGAAACATATACCGCCGGGTCTCTTCAGTGACGCGAGAGGGCGATTTGGAATTCACGCCGAGGACCGGTACCGAGTTGATGAACGCGATACGAGATCGATACATGCGTAGGTTGAGAGATCGAACGGATGACGACGTGACGATGTACAAGAAAAAGAGCAAACCCGACGATCCCACCGAATTGCTGTACACGGTCATGCCTCGGGCCGAGCATGGAGAATGCGTCCTGGACAATTCGAGAACGTGCATCAGCCTCCTGATCAACGGTAAACGCGTCTTCCCGCAAATGAACATCGGCATCGAATTGGCAAAGAAGATGAAATGGGTCAAGATGGGAACCTTGCAAAACGGTCGACCGGGTTACGTCTTGGGACCCCACTTGAGGAAGGAATTTCCCAAGGAAGTCGTACCCACGGCCACGGACTTGATCATAGGTCAGAATGACGGGGACGAACTATTTTACAAGATCGACCCGGACACCTTACATTTGAGTTGTTTCATCAATTGGGTGTTCACGGATTTGGATCGCAGTTACGAAGAGGCGTTCGGTCACGAGCGTCGTTCCTTGTTCGTGTATTCGAATGTGGGACAGAGTATGGTGACGGGAAATCAAGTCACCGACATGTTGAAACAGGTTCGTTACGATCCGGACGTGGTCGACCTTCAACCGAGACACATCCTATATCTACCGGTGCGCACGGCCGTGTTGGACATTGTCGAGACGCAGGTATCTGAGAACGACGGACGTTTGGTGGACTTTGCGTCGGGCGTGACCACGATCACGTTGCATTTCAAGAAAGGATGAGTGATTTTTACATCACATTGCCCAGTCACAGCAGTAAGAGCGAGTTTCCGGAGAACAAGGCCAACAGTTTCAAGATCAGGTTACCCAATCCCATACGCCTGGAGGGACATGGATGGAAAGTGGGGTTGTTCAGCATCGCCATGCCAGATGCGCACGTGACGCTGCCTTCCTTCACCGATTCTGAAGGTAAAGTCACCTTGGCCTATACCGCCTGGAGACGCATTGAACCTGAAACATCCAATGGGTATACGTTTGGAGAAGCGTTCTTCGACACCGAAAATGTCAAAGATGTGTTCAGCAACGTGAACGGTGTTGAATTCATGAAATCCATTATCAGCTACTTCGAAAGGCAACGCATCTTCAGTAATTCGGGACCGAGAGTGAACTCGAAGTATGTCACGAATGATGGGAGAAGAACCTACGTCGCGTTCAAGTGGGAAGGCGAAGACCTGGTCACGGATAACAAAAACGTCTACCGTCCCAGAAGGGAACCACCTGAATTACAATTTGACGTCGATCTGGCTTTGAAAATGGGATGGTTGCTGAGGAAGGGAAATAGTTACGTGCTGGGTCCAAACTTGCGAATCGAATTTTTCGATGATGTCATTCCAGACATTCGAACCAGAGGAGACATACAGGATTCGAGTGGAAATCGTCTTTTTTTCCATGTCGTGAAAAACCCCATCAAAAATACTGAATTCTTGGAACTCAGCGTCTTTTGCAATTGGCGTTTTCTGAACCTGAACAGAGCGTTTGAGAGTGTGATCGGAAGCAGTTCGCGTTCCTTGCTCGTGTACTCTAACGTGGGAGGAGGTAGCGTGGTGGGAAATCAAGTCACGGATTTACTGAGAGAGGTCAACTTGATTCGAAGAGGCGCCGGTGTTCAGTACTTCGAACCCGCTCACATTCAATATATTCCCGTGCGCAAAGAGGTGCTGGACATTATGGAAGTGCAAGTGGCCGAGGCAACTGGAGAACTGACGAACTTTGGAGCCGGCAATACGATCGCGACGTTACACTTTAAGAAATCATGATCGGTGGAACCTTGATACGGTTTCATCCCGACGGATACCAATCGGGGTCTGGCATATTCAGCCAGGCTTGGAAAGGCTTCAAGAAACGAGCTCCCGGCATTCTCAAGGACGTTCTGAAGGAGACGGCCATCGAGGGTCTGAAAGGTTTAAAATCGGGTGGCACGGGAGGAAAGCCCAATTGGAAAGGTGCACTCGCTGGGTTAAAGCGGGGAGCCATTCGCTCCGGGAAACGTAAAGCGACGGAAGAGTTCCAACGCTTTTTGGGTAGTAAAAGAAAAAGAAGAGACCTGTTTGGATCATGATTCCCATCTACTCGAGACGCGTGAGACGTCTCCCCGGAGGGATACGCACGTATAAAGGGGGTTCGCTCTTCCAGAGACGCTCAAAACTCCCAGACTACCGTTGGGTAAAGTCAGCACTGAGAAGCGTGCAACGACGAAAAAGACGCCGTAGACGACGATGACGGACCTCGTGGCTCACGCTAGGTCGGCGGGGGTTCGTAATCCCCGCCTGGACATGTTCACCACTCCTCCCACGGATCTCAGCATGTCGTCGCGACGTGAGGTGAGAATCAATCCGTTCAATACGGGGATCAACCCAGTGACCTTCCAAATCGATCCTCAAGAAGACTTCATCGACATGAACGAGAGTTTCTTCGAAGTGGAGTTGGTCGTCAAGACAGCTGGCGGAGGTAATATAGCGCAAGCGACTACCGTTGGACTCGCCAACAATCTGGCCCACACCCTCTTCAAACAGATCAATGTGAGATTGAATGGTACTCTCATCAGCCCCCAAACCGATACTTACCACTACAAAGCCTACCTCGAAGCGCTGTTGAACCACGACCGAGACGACGGTGAATCGATCCTGACACCAGAGGGTTGGTACAATTGTCTCAGTGTACCCAGTCGCGGAGAGGCGGATGTAATGACAGGCAATAAGTTGGATCCTGCTCACGCCGATTATGCTGCCTTACCCCAAGATCTCAAGAACATGGTTCAAAGTCGAATTCAGTTTTTTGGTGGAAAGAGAGTGACCTTGAGGTTCAAACCTTACCTGGAAGTGTTTTATCTCAGCAAGTTACTGGTACCTGGTGTACAGATCCAGATCGACATGTACTTCAATGCCCCCACTATGTGGACAGTCCAATGGGCCGGTGCCGATACTCTCAGACTGACTGAAGCCGACGTGAAAGTGAGATTGTTCCTGTCTCAAGTGAGAGTGACTCCCTCGGTGTACCGAGAACTCATGACCAGCATGAAAGGCGGAAGAGTGGCCACTTACCCCACGGTGAGAGGTGAAATTCGCACTTACTCTCATCCCAATGACAACCGTCATTTCGAGTGCAGCAATCCTTTCCACAATAAGCTACCTAATCGGTTAGTGGTGGTGTTGATGAAACAAACAGCCTTCAATGGAACTGTGACGGTCAATCCGTTCAGTTTTGAACAATTCAATATCTCTTCCATCAAACAATTGGTGAGAGGTGAAGAGTACCCCTACGAGACCTTGGAGCTCAAACACGATGATACCAGTAAAGATCTGAGAGGTTACCAAAGATTCCTCAAAGCCTCGGGAGTCTTGTGCAGAGGAAAAGGAAACATGGTCCGGAAAGAGGACTGGGGGCAAGACAAGAGATGCAACCTGTTTGTATTTGATAACACAGCCAATGGATGTTTGGACAGTCCAGTGTTGAACCCCAAGCAGGAAGGTGAACTGCGTCTGGTGATCGATTTCGGAGCCAATCCGGGATCAAACCTGACCATCTTGTTGTACGGCGAATTCGAGAACATGCTGGAGATCAACGAGAACCGAGTCGTCCTCTACGACGTGTACCAATGAGAAGAAAAAAAATGGAGAAAGTGGCCTTGAATAATTTACAATTGGATTATTTGGCACGGACGAATCCGTCACTCTGCTGTGTTTTTCACGGCACGGTCCCTTGCGATCGGCTTCCAAGGACAGTACCTCAAGAAGGACCGACCGCTTACATCGTGAACACGGACCCTCACGATAAACCGGGATTTCATTGGATCGCTTTGTGGGCCGACAAGAACAAGTGCGAAATCCTGGACAGTTACGGTCTGCCGTTGGACACGTACGTCACCGCCGGACCGATCCGAGCCTGGTTGGACCGTCATTTCAAGTACCAGATTCACAACGGCAAGAGTCTGCAGTCCCTATTCAGTCAGAGTTGCGGCGGTTACGCCCTGATGTTCCTGATCGACCGAGCCGAAGGTCGTGACATGAACGCGTTCTTGAATCGTTTTAAGAAAAACGAGTTTGTGGAGAACGATCGTAAAGTAGGACAGATGTTAGAACGTCTGATCGTGGACGAGTTGGATTGGCTCAAGATTTGTAAAACCCCGTGTCACCAGGACACGTGTGGTTCTTCCAGAGGAGTGCGTCATTTGTTATAAAGTAAGCTGTTCGAATAAAAAGTGTTCATTTTTGAAAAAGAGGTTGTGTGGTGGTCATGGCTCTTCAGTTTCAAGGGCATAGACATTTGGACGACGTGATAGCCAGGTTGGAAAAACGCTATGGAAAAGCGGGTGGAAAGGCGCCTCAACCCAGTGAGGCTCATTTCAAGAAAAACCAACCGCCAAAACGACAGCTCAATCTGAAAATACTTCAACCCGCCAGAAGACAAGTGTCTTTTCAACCGCCGTCTGTCCTTGACACCGGTGCATTACCAGCGACGGTGACCACCCGTAGGAAACCCAAGAGAGCGCCCGCCAAGCCGAAGCTTTCCGTGAAAGAAGATAGGAAAAGAAGAATGAAAAAGAGGCATTGGTACGAAGACAAGTTCGGAGACTTGAGTAAATTCGCCAAGAAACCTCGAAAAAAGAGATCGGCGCCTGCCAAGCGTCCCAAGAGAGCCGCGGCCGAGAGAGCCATGACCAAGATCAAGAGGGGAAAAGCGTGGTACGCCAGGAAATTCCAAGTGGGGAAATTTGCGAAACCACAGGGAGCCCCCGCCAAGAGTCGATCCAAGAAAAAGCCCATCTGTTTCAATCGTAGAGTCACCCTATTGGGTCTGTTGAGACGCATCCCAGCCGTCAAGACCCCATTGGCCAAGTTGTTCGGATAAAAAACGGAGCGTCTCGAAACCCTGGACCATTTCAAGATCATGGAACGACGCAAAGCGTTTCAATTTCACACTCCGTCGAGTTTGTTGATAGCGGGTCCGTCGGGGTGTGGCAAGACGGTGTTCACCACCAAACTGCTCTTGGAGAACGGCGACTTGTTCCAACAAACACCGAAGAGTATTCATTACTGCTACGGATCGTGGCAAAACGGGTTCCAAAAGCTCAAGAAGGGCGGGGTCAAGTTTTACGAAGGCATCCCCGACAGCGAGCAGTTACCCCGATGGTTTCCTGGAGGGGGTGTGTTGGTATTGGACGACCTGATGGACGAGGGTGGTAACGACAAGCGCGTGTTGGATCTCTTCACCAAACATTCGCATCATCGGAACATCACGGTGATTTACCTGTGTCAGGATCTATTCCCCAACGGAAAATTCGCCAAGACCATTTCCCGCAACGCTCATTACATCGCGGCTTTCAAGAACCCTCGGGATCAGTTGGGGATACGAAATTTACTTCTGCAATCGTTTCCCACGCAATGGCAGGAGGTGTTGGACACGTTTCGAAAGGTCACCGATCGACCTTACGGATACATGCTATTGGATCTTCATCCAGCCAGTCAGGACGATCAACGCGTTCTCAGCCACGTGTTAAAAGACGAAGGATTCGTACGATGCCATCAGTTTGCAACCCCGTCATGTTGAGGAGCGAAGTCGAGTGGTTTCCGCTTTTCATCGTCCTATGCAAGACCAGACTCAAATACTGCATGAATCCCCATGAGCTGGACTACGAACCGATGAGACAGGTCACAGAATGCGAGAGTTATCGTCAAGTACGGTCTGTCGTAAACGCATATAATGGTGAGGGTTTCGATTATTTGGTTCATAAGCAACGAGAACTCGCCGAGAAGAAGATAGAAAGAGAGAGGGGAATGGATAAAAATGAGCTCTTATGGTAGTGACGATTTCAACCTCTCGGCTCTGGAAGATTATTCGCCTTGGACTCCATTGACTCGAACGAGTACACCCATTCCGTCTGCAGCGGGTGTGGGTACGAGTCTGAACACTCCTCCTTCACCGCTATCGTCACTGGCGACACCACCCCTGCCCAATGTCTCGCCCGTCGGAGTAGGCACTCCTGGCGCGGGTGTGCCACAGACCAACGTCACGGTGGGTGTCGGTAGTGCTGGATCCGTGTCGCGCGCCAATGTCACGGCAGGTGTCGGGGCACCCAGGATAACATCCGCCACACCTTTGGCACACGCTGTTCGAGGAGGGAAACGACCGAGACGCGTCCCACGTCAAAATACACCGACGTCCTCCAGTGATTCCGGAAGCCGCAGAAGAAATAGCGCTAGTGGTAGCGGTGGAAGAGGCAGAGGTAGAGGCAGAGGCAGAGGCGGAGGTGGAGGCGGAGGTGGAGGCGGAGGCGGAGGCGGAGGCGGAAGTGGTGGTGACTCCACACCGCCTTCGTCGATTCGATCGGGTCGAGGAGGAAGAAGAAGAAGTCGAGGCGCCCGTGTTCTCGACCAAGCCCAGATGCAGCAACAATTGGAAGAGATTTTGCGCCAACAACAACAAACGGCGGCGGGTCGACGAATCGCAGGCATCACGACCACGAATACGATCACGACTACCTATAAGAACGGACAACGTCCTACAGTGACTCGCAATTCGACCAGTGTACGAAACTGAGAACATGTTGAGAAGCGAAGTCGAGTGGTTCCCCTACTTCCTGCATCTATGTCGATGCTCCCGCTCTTACTGGGATGCGACCAGCATGGATCACGAAGACATGAAACGTGTCGCGGACGATTGCGATAGTTACAGACAAGTCCAGGATATCCTGAACCAATCCGTAGAAACCGCCTTCAAGGACGAGATCTGGGAATACAAGCAACAAGCTAAAAGGATCGAACGTCCCGACAGAAAGTCAGACTACGTTTGGCACTGGTTGGAAAAGAGTCATGAGTACTTCGGTCTGTTTATTGGATGAACCTTTTACCTCTGTGGTGGATTTGGACGTGTTGAGACGTTTGGATGGACTGTACGCCTTCTACCACAAGTATTGGTGGTGTCGAAGGCAGATGTTCGGTTACTACAAATTGTGCAACGCCATTCTCAACGGACTGGCCTTACTGACTGCGGCAGCGAGCATCGTCGTGGGATCCGTGTGGAAAGACGGGTACGTGGCGGTAGGATTGACGGCTTTCGCCGCCGCCCTGAAGGGATGGAACGATTTAAAGAAGTATTCGCTCAAGATGGACATGACCCAATTCGCATACACGACGTACGAAAAGACGTTGACCGAACTGAGGAACTACGCTCTGGGCGGTGTGGAGGAATTGGATGGGTTTTTGATCAAGATGCAAACGTTGGACGACGTGGTGACGGATTTCACACCTCCCACGTACGACCGATACTTTCGAGACTACGAAACACGATTCGTTCACGAGCCTCTATAAAAATGGACACGCGATCCCCTTCGTGAATCATTCAAGGTGGAAACCCGACATGGTGAGGAGAGGTCGAAGGAGACGACGGCGAGTGGGAATACGTAGAAGGAAGGTCCAAACGGGAAAAGGTTTTTTCGACGGTTTTAAAAAAGCATGGAAGTTGTATTCAGACGTTCAAAGAAGAAGCAGAGCGGTGTAGAGAGAGACTCTATAAAAAGGACACGTGATCACCTGTCTACGTCATTCCAGTGTTAAAGTGCGTGCGTGCGTGTCAGAACACAACATGGTGGTGAGAAGGCGAAGGAGACGACGAGTGGGATTACGTCGAGTAGGAGTAGGAAGAAGGAGGGTCCAAAGGGGAAAGGGTCTTGGTAAAATTGTCAGCACCGTGGCCAAGACGGTGTTGGGCCTTCTCGAAGAGTTGTGAATAAAAGAGCGGGACGGACCAACCGGACGTTAGACGTGAACGATGAAGCGGTTGCGACGACAACGTCGTTTCTTGACGAGCGTCCTGAAAGAAGCCAATCGAAATAAACGTCAACGGATGTTGCATTACGCCGACAGAGATCAGATCAACGCCATCAGCGAGATGGTTCTCAATTTGCTGAAAGGGAGGATCCCCATCGACGCAACGACTTATGGGAAACTGAAAAGACATAAAAAGGTTCTGCGCGAAGTGGGTAGACGCAAAAACTCTCTCAAGCGCCGAAGAGAGCATCTCCTCACCCAAAACGGAGCGGGGTTCTGGAGCGGATTACACGGTTGTTTCAAAGCATGTTGTGTACAGTGAAAGGACGCGGCGAAGACGGTTACCCGCTGGAGGGGGTCGACGTCATACCCAATTTCCCGCCGAGAGAAGACGAGTCCAATACCATTCCTAAACTCGTGCAGTTGTTGCAAGACGCCAATCGTCGCGAAGCCCGATGGAAAGACTCGTACGATCACTTGAACAAGAGGTACCACGACCTGTATCAAGAGTACATGGCTTTAAAGTTCGGTGACTTCTGCCAAACCTGTCAAACGAAACGAGATACCACACCGCTCGGTGGGTGCATCGAGTTGTGCAGGGAGTGCGGTAAAGGCAAGCGAACCGTTCAAAGTCTTGAACTCGAGTTGGAAAAGAAAGACGAATCCATACGGTACTGGCAAGACTGTTACGAGACGGCCTTGAGAGAATTGTCCGAATTTCCTGACACGACCCTGAGTCAGCCGAAGGCATGAACGAAGTCATGATGGTACCCGTTCAAGAATTCAATCGTTTGCAAGATTATTACAAGGGTAAGATCACCCAGAGCGCCTTGTTGACCAAAGCGGGACGTTTGGCCGCCGAAGAAGATCTCATCCTGAAAGACAAACGTATCCCCGCCAGCATGGCCGTCAAGATGACCAAACCCATGGCAAACGAAGAAGTCAAACTGGTGAAACGTATACGGACGGGTATACGCGGCACTCCCACGTACCAAGGAACGGTAGAACCCGAAGGCATGGCCGACGCACCCGTCGAACGTCTGTTGAAACAGATCATCAAGGGCGTCAACCAACCCCCCGCAGCCCCCGTGGTCATCAAACAAGAACCCGCTACACCTTCCACGTCAGGTTTCAAAAAGGAGTTTAAATATACCAAACCATCCACAAGCAAGAAGCCACCCGTGCCACCCAAACCAACTGCCAAATCAGCCCCAGGTAAACTCATGACCGACGCGCAAAAAGAGTTCTTAAGATCCATCGGTGTCGCCGAGAAATACATAGACGACGACGGTGGTTACAGTCCCAAAGGCAAGGGCAAGGGCAAGACGTACAAGAAGGCCAAGAAGACAGAAGCACAAAAGTTACAAGAAGGATGGGAAGATTTCGAACCTTGGAGAAAGGGACTGAAATATGACTCTACCTAAGACAAGAAAAAAACGTTGGAAATTGTAAACTTTATTGTTGTAATTAAAGTTACACGCTTTGTTGTTTTTTCAAAAAAGAGTCTCTTTTGTTTTTCTTCAAGTCTCGCACGTCATGCCATTGTGGTACAGAGTATCCGAGGCATTCGATGTCACAAACAAACGTTCGAACCTTATTTGGTCCCCGAACGTCGACGAAGAGATGAATAACAACCGAAACCTAATTCTGGAGGTGAATTCGAACACCAAGAAAGGGGTGTTGAAATAAAACATGCGATACACCTCCATGCGTATATGATCGTACGAAATGACATTGAAGGGAAAAAACACGGTGCCGTGAATGTACATGGGACTTCGGAACTCCGAGGATCGCACAAAGGCCTCCACCTCGCGATAGTACTGGAACCACACTGTGACAGGAAGGGGATAAGGTAAATGATTCCACGATCGCGTCAAGGAATTGTGCGTCTCAAAGGGTTTTCCATTGTCTCTCATATAGGTAAAGGCGTCGTGAATCATTCTGCGATGAGTGTCCACTGTAAAAAAATGAAAAAAGACAGTGTCAGGTCCATAGTCCGTCCTCGTGGTAAAACGAGGGACCACCGGGAAAGGGTAAGAGACACAGCTCTCGAATCTCAATATCCCTTTGTCCCTCCACGCGCCTGAAGTAGAGTCTGAACCTTTGAATTCGGATCAGGTTATACGTATAGTAAGGAGTGTTGTAAATGAACAGACGGTACAGATAACTTCTAATCTCTCGGGTCGGTTCCACGGGGAGACGCACACAACCGTGAATGTACAGGTCTCGATCCCGATACAGAGTCACGAAATTCCTGATAAAGGTATAATAACGTGTCCAAATGCCAGGGTCAATGGCATACGGCAAATCATTCCACAAATACGAGCCCTCGTGATGGCAGTGATAAGGTCTACCCTCACTGCGATATCGCTCCAACTCTCGATCCATTCTAACTAAACGAGCATTCGCACCTGCCGTTAACTGGTACTCCTCATCGTTATCATCTTCCTCCATTTCCTCGTCGGTTTCCAACACGACCTCAGGCTGAATATCGTCGATCACGCGTCGGCAGTTGCCACAGGTCAGAACCCGTCTCTCCATCTCCCGGTAGCATCGCCGATGCATGAACACGCCGCAGCAAGGAGTACGCTGGCACGATGCCAGAGAATCAATGTGAATGTCTCTCTGACAAATAAAACACACTTGTTGAATCGGTGTTTCTTCGGGTATCTGACCCCGAAGGCGACGACTGCGTCTCGGTGGTTCATCGTCATCGTGTGATCGGGCACGACGCCGACGACGTACTCGTCTCGGTGATCCTTCGGGAGACTGACTTCGAGTTCGGCGGCGACTGATGTGCCCGGATTCAGTCTCCATCACCAAAAACCGAAAAATGCCAAATGCGCATCTCGCTTTATGTCCATCATGCACCAATCAAACGAAAAAGGCCGACATCACGTGTACAGGGCAGACCAGGGGGATAGGGGGTATCCCCCCTCCCGGTCGGAGACTGGGTCCGGGTCGAGTGCAACCTGGGATCCAGTTTTACCGTAAGTATAAAAAGATCGGTTCGAACCGTTCACGTCACTCTGAGTTTTTGACTTGTATCGAGCGCTGGAAAAAATCATGGCACAAGAGCTGACCGACGAGGAGATGAACCAACAGATGGATCAACATGAAGAAGCAGTGAGTATAACGTGTACCCTATGTAAGAAAGTCATCCTCAGAACCGAAACCTGCGCCCTTACCAAGTGCTGTCGTTAATATGTGCATTACGATTGCTATGCCCAGGCACTCGATGATCAGATGGTGAACAAGGGCGCGACCCAGGAAAAGTTGTACTGCCAGATCTGTCACACTCCGTGTATGCTAAGTGCGTTCGTGGCTTCCCTAGACAACTGACGGCATCTTTTTTGTCACGCCTTTGTTCACAGAGTTACTGGGATTGGTTACCGCCCGAGATCGAAGTGTACATAATCTCACTCGCGGAGTCGCAACTTACCCGTGAATGGATAATGGAAATCAAAAGAGAAATGAGACTCTCCCAATGGTTGGAGAGACCGAGACCCGTCCCGTTCAAGCAACTCATGATTGATACCCTACCTCTCATTTCCGATTACAGAGCCACTGGGATCGTCTCCCCACTGAGATACAGACCCATATCGTTCGACTTCGGGAGTCCCAGTCCCTCATCGAGAGGCGCGAACGTGAATCGTGGAGAGAGCTTTGTAACGAGATACGAACCTTTGCTAAGGTCCAAGCTAGATGGGGACTAGGGGCACTCCAAGTCAAACTAGAGACATGTAAACTGAAGCATTGCCCTCAAGCCCTGGTTCCAGGGACACATCAAAAAAAGCATATGATCGTGTCGGGTTTCTACAGAGACGCCCAAAATGTCAAGCGAAAAATTTTTTTAGGATACAGTTTTAACGGTGCTTACTACCGCATCGATGACGTTAAGAGACTTTCACTCTTTTAGAGTCACTGGGATCGACTACCTCCTGAACTACAGTGCTACATCATGCGTCTAGCCAGGAATCAAATCCTATTCGAGCGAAGAAGAAGAAAAAATTCACGACGTCTTCTCAAGGAAATAGTAGAATACGGCAAACTGAAAGAACAATGGGGCATAGGGCACATTAAGATAGTTCAATGTCGAGAAGGTGATTGCAGATATATGAAAATATACGGATGTTACATTGACATTGACGATAAACCCAAAAAAACGTTTTTATCCGACTCTATAAAAGAGGCCAAGAGACGCGGCCCCATAGAAAAGACTTTCCTCTACCCTGATCGCTCCACTAAGTATGCTCATAATAGGTGGTTAAGAAAGCGTTCCCACTCTCTTACAGAGTCACTGGGATAGGCTACCGGAAGAACTAAAGTGTTACGTGATTGACCTAGCAACCTGGCAGTGTATACGCGATCGAAGGAACAATAAACCATTGAGTCGACTTCACAGAAGAATCTTGGATTATGCCGAACTGAAAAGACAATGGGGCTACGGCCACATACAAATTAAAAGACAGAAATACACATGTAGATCAAATTACGGAGGCAGATCTCATTTCTCGGCTTTCTATGGTTATTATGTCAACAAGCGTAACGAGAAAAGGAGACTCTATTTAGGATTTAGTTTCATAAACGTGTTCTGTCTCTTAGAAGGTAAAAAAGCGTTATTGTCAGACACTTGGAAACCTGGCAGTAAAAAACTGACCAATAAAAAACGTTGTGTTCATTGTCTTCACAGAACAGGCGGACCCACGACGAAGCCTTCCCATTCGACGATGACGATGACGACTGGATCTTCGATCCGGCTCTCGACCGAGTGATGATCCAAACCGGAGGTGGTAGTACAAGACCCCTCCTAGAATTTGAATTAAGACCCGTAGGCGCTCGACGTAACTGGCGAAACGTCCTCAACAAACAACGGTTCGAAGCCACGCTCAGACAACACAGAGACGTGACTCCCACGGACAATCTAGGCCAAGAATTGACTCAGGCCCTTCAACGATCCGTCGAGCAACAAATCGCTCAGGATCCTACCCTGACACCCAACTCCACGGTCCATTTCACCATGCAGTCCAGTGCCTTCACACACGCCTTTCAATCCACCACTTTCACCGTGCGAGAATTCGAAGAAGGGAGTGAAAGACTAGACACTTATCTCCAGTCTCTAGCGGCCAAACTCAACTCCAACGAAGAATTCACCCCCGACGACACGTTTACCATGGAAACCACCTTCATACGCACCCCGGGTCGTGGGCGTGGGAACGGAAAACGATACAAACCGAGTTGTGCCGCCGTACGGGGAATCGTCAAACGGTCGCGCGTGACCATCCAAAACAAAGACAATCTATGCTGCGCTCGCGCTATCGTCACCATGAAAGCCCTGGTAGACGCTGACATGAATCCGCGAGACCAAGATTACCACAATCTGAAACAGGGGCGGCCCGTCCAAGAGCGATTGGCCAAAGAACTCCACCGGCTAGCCAACGTCCCCGAAGGACCTTGTGGCATTCCCGAACTGCAACAGTTTCAGGCCGCGTTACCTGGGTACCAACTCAAAGTCCTTTCCATCGATCCGCCACACATGCTCATCTACGCGGGACCCGAACCCTCGGACAAGATCATCCGTCTCATCAAAGAAGACAGTCACTACGACGGATGTAACTCGTTTAAAGGGTTCCTAAGCAAATCCTACTTCTGCGACGAATGCAATCGAGGCTACGATCACGATGACTTTCAAAATCATTCCTGCAACGGTAAATGGTGCACCGCCTGCAAACAAAAAGACTGCCCCGATTTCATCGAAAAAAAACGACCCCTAGCACGAGGCAAGTTTCCTGCACCCACCTCGATCTGTCGATTGTGCCACAGAAAATTCTCCGGAGCCCAATGCTACAACTACCACCTGCAACGCCGGAGCCTCAACATCCCATCCATCTGCGACACTTACAAAAAGTGCCCAGACTGTTGCCACGTCTACGAATCAAAACACAGGACTGGACGAGGAGGTGACCGTCGTACCCCCGATCACAAGTGCGGATGGGGCGAATGCCACATCTGCGAAAAGAAAGTCTTTCTGCCGACGCACCGATGTTACATCCAACGCATCCCCGAAGACGAAGACGAGCCCAAAAAGAAACGCGTGTCGCGCGACGAAGTCAAAGGGCGACCCTTCGAAGAACCCGAACCCAATGATCCAGACACGCGAGTCTGGGTAGCCAGAGATCCGCCCCTTCAAGTGTACTGCGACTACGAAGCCATCACCGACGCCGAAGGGAATCAGACACCCATTCTACTCTGCCTGGAAGACGATGAAGAGGAGCAATTCTGCTCCTTCTACGGTCCCAACTGCACCGCCGACATGTTCGACCCCCTCGAATCCCTCGCCGTCGACGTGGACGGAGACGATCGGAACGTCATCGTCCTCTTTCACAATCTCAAAGGCTACGACGGGATGTTCATCCTGCAACACTGTTACGCCACGCATCGAGAAGTCACAGACCAAATCACCGTAGGCACCAAGATACTGTCCCTAAAATCCGACAGACTGACTTTCAAAGATTCCCTGTGCTTTCTCCCGTTCCCGCTGGCCAACTTTCCAGCCACCTTCGGAATCCACGAACTGTGCAAAGGATTCTTCCCGCACAAATTCAACACCCTAGACAATCAAGAGTACGAAGGACCCATGCCGCCGCGAGACATGTACGATCCCGACGGCATGTCCGCCAAAAAGAAAGCCGAATTCGAACACTGGTACCAAGAGAAAGTCAACGACAACTACCATTTCGTACTAAGACAAGAAATGGAAGCCTACTGCGAGTCGGACGTCAAACTCCTCAAAGCAGGCTGTCAAAAGTTCCGGCAAGAGTTCAAACAAAAAGCGGACTTTGACCCCATGGAGAAATGCGTCACCATCGCCTCCGCCTGCAACCGATTCTGGCGCAAGAAACTCGTCCCGCTCAACACCATCGCCTCCAGACCCCCTCGAGGATGGCACGGCGCCCGATCCAATCAGTCCGTCAAAGCCCTGAAATGGCTAGCCTGGCAAGAACACTCGTTACAACACACCGACCAAGGCGATCGTATACGCACCGTGCGAAACGGAGGTGAAATCCGACTAGCCAATCAACTCGTGGACGGATACGATCCAACCACTCGAACCGTCTACGAATTCCACGGATGTCTATGGCACGGATGTCCTCGCTGTTTTCCGATCAAACGAGATAGATATCCCATCTGTCACACCGATAGAACCCTACACGAAGTCTACGAATCCACACTACGCAAACACGACCTTCTCAGTCGCCAAGGCTACCAGCTCTGCGTCAAGTGGGAATGCGACTGGGACATGGAGGTCAAAACCGACCCAGATCTCCGCCGGTTTCTAGACACGTTCGAAATCGTCGAACCGCTCCAACCCAGAGAAGCCTTCTTCGGAGGGCGCACGAACGCCATCAAACTGCATCACGTGACCGACGTGGCCCAAGGAGAAAAAACCAAGTACGTCGACGTGACGTCGCTCTACCCCTGGGCCAACAAGGAAGGCGAATACCCCGTAGGACACCCGCAAGTCATTGTCAACCCCGAAGATCAAGACATCCACCACTACTTCGGAATGGCCAAAGTAGACATACTACCACCTCACGAACTTTACCATCCCGTTCTACCCCTCAGGCACGGAGGTAAACTCACCTTCCCACTCTGCCGATCGTGCGTGGAACACGAAATGACCAAACCACTCCTAGAGAAATCGCATCGTTGCCCTCACACGACCGAGCAACGCACGCTACGAGGGACCTGGTGCACACCCGAAATCCAGAAAGCCGTTGCCGTGGGATACACGCTCAACAAAATACACGAAGTCCACCATTTCCCGCCAGAACAACGCCGTAAAGGACTCTTCGCCGATTACGTGAATACCTGGCTAAAAATTAAACAGGAATCCGCTGGCTACCCGAACTGGTGTCACACCCCCGAAGACAAGGCACGCTACGTGCAACAATACCAACAGAAAGAAGGCATCGCTCTCGATCCGACCATGATCCAGAAGAATCCAGGACGCAAAGCCACCGCCAAACTCATGCTCAACTCCTTCTGGGGCAAGTTCGGCGAAAACCTACACAAACCCACCACCCAAGTCGTCTACAGCGCAGCGCAACTCTTCGAACTCGTTTCCAATCCCCTCAACGACATACGACAAGTCAGAATCGCCAACGACGAAGCCCTAGAAGTCGTCCACGCCGAACTCAAAGACAATCAACCCGATAACGGACGAATCAACATCTTCGTCGCCGCTTTCACCACCTGCTGGGCTCGGCTCAAATTATACAGCTACCTGGAACTGTTAAAACAACAAGTTCACTACTTTGACACCGACTCCGTCATCTACTCGCACAAACCAGGTCAAGCCGATGTTCCGTTAGGCGATTACCTGGGCGAGATGACCAACGAACTCGACGACGGCGATTTCATCGTCGATTTCACTGCCGCTGGACCCAAAAATTACGGTTACAGAACCCACCAAGGCAAAGTCTGCTGCAAAGTCCGAGGCTTCTCACTCAATGTACGAGGATCACGCCAACTCAATTATGATGTCATGCGACAAAATCTACTCGACGAACTCACACAACCTCTCGAGGATGAACGACGCAACATCAATCTCGTCAACCCCAACTTCTTCTGGAGAAACCCAGCCACCAAACATCTCAAAGTCATCACACGGACTAAACGCTACGGACTCGTCTTCGACAAACGCGTCGTTGACACGAACACTTTCATGTCGTTTCCATACGGATACACACCAATGTAATTTTTACTTCCTGTAGTCAATAAAAATCAATTTTGAAACTCACTTCCTGTCTATCTCCTTATTTGGGCATGCACGTGACCTGTGACGTCACGGGCGCCATGTTTTGCCTACCTGGCGGCCATCTTGGATTTCCAAATTTAAGAGAATGTATGGGAAAAAAGTGGTCACGTGGTATAATCCCTGCACGCTGATTGGTTACGGCCCCAACAAGCGTATATGACTACTCATGCAAAGTAAGATTGCTTTTTCTCTCCGGCTGAGGTTTTGTTAAGAGAAGAGGTTTAAGAAGAAAACAAAAATACTAAAAGAGTATTCTTCCTTAGTGAATCATGTATTTATGTATTGCAGAACACTTCACCTGTCTCTGAACATTTGTTTTTAAGCAACAAGCGAGAATCTAGTCCGTACATTCTTTCGAGGACAAGATACTTAACTCTCACACTAACGGTGAATCATTTTAGAGTAGAAAACAGACAAAAGTCACTCAGGTTGGCGGCAGGCTTCTTTCAACCAGAAAAAACAGATTAAAAATGCATCGCGCTTTGAAAACAGGACTGATTAACGGAGCTCGCCGAAGGATCCTGAGCGGGGACATCACCGACTCACAAGACAAGTGTATAGCGTCGAAGTCTCGTCATAATTAATTCAAAGCAAAGCATTCTCTTGTAGAAAACGCTAATATTCTTTGCCACATATATAACTTGACTTTATAGAGTACTGAACAAAACATTCGCTTCAAACATTAGAGCCGGTTTTATTAAGCGACTAAAGATCTAGAATCTAACCTCAGAAACAATTGGCCCTTGTTATCAGAGAAGACAGCAAGAGAAAAACACAATAGAAGGAAACAGTGGACATGATCAATAAAACGATTCATTTCGTAGGCTTTAAAACTTTAAGCCAATATTATCTTTGAATATGATAATGTGTCGTTATTACTGGTAATATATACAAAGAGCTGTCTGGTGTTATGGCTGGTTAGTTAAATAAAACAAAATGAGCGAGTTTTTATAAACAGGCCTTTGAAAATTCATTAAATATCAAGGGATGTACCGTTAATATACAACCAATTTGGTAAAATGTGTTATTGATATTGAGGTGATGTTCATAAATTTCTGTTCGTCAGTTTGCCTAATCGGGTGTCCGTGAAGACAAATGCCCCGCCACGGCTTATTTCCAGCGTTATTCCTTGACCAGACGTTAAAATTTTGGTCAGCTTTGGTTTTTAATGTTATCTTAAAACTCTTATTCAACCCTGGAATCACATTCGAATTAAACGTTCCTCTTGAATTTCTGTAGTCGTCCTGTGGTGTGTTTTATGATTGTTTTGCCGAAATAATTCCATAATTGCATCCCTAACACGCGAGACAAGTTCAGGAATTGGAACTTTTCAATGAAAACTCGATGTATTTGAAGTTGTCATTTGCAAAACAGTTCTGCGCCAATTTTTAACTCGTCGTTGAATGAATATTTTCCAGCTCCGTAGGTTTTACTTAGCCAATAATTATCATTTAGCTGATAATATTTCGATCATCATTGTTAATTTAGACAAAGAGCTCTTCCAATTGTTGTCTCAGGTTTGTTATATAAAACAACATAAATTTCTGTATAAACAAATCACAATTTATTAAACATCAAGAGGTACACTGTTATATATCCAATTTTGGTAAAATGTGCTATTAATATGCAGTGATGAAGTGCTTCAGATGATGTCAGTTTCTATTCTTTAGTTTATCTCAATGGGCGTCAAGCAAAATGTACCGCCATATCTCAATCTCTCGGTCAGACCTTAAAATCTTGTCAGAGTCGGTTCTTAATGTACTCTCAACTTACAACCAATCCTGAAATCAGTATCACATTCGCATTTAACGTTCCTCTGCAAGCTCCGCAGCCTCCTAAAAGTTTCGCCTCCCACGATCGATGTGTGTTCGGATGGTTTCCCCGAAATATTACGATAAACACTCGCTCGGATGCCCTTGTCCCGGGCCATCACTCTTTTTCAGTCGAAGTGAGCTATTGCGAGTGTTTCAGAGGTTGAACTCTTCTGATTTTCCATGCGGAGAAGTTGCATTTATCAGGACGTTGTACGGCTGGGTATTTTTTCGCTCGTAAGTAGCTTTCGAGCCTGCATGGCGAGTGAGGCATCTTACCATATATCAAAGAATTTTCCGCGTCAAAAATTATTATTTCTGCATCTCGCAATGGAAGCCTCCGTTATTATACAAAATTCTTATACTGTCTTCTTTCAACGGTAAAATAGAGTGATTTTACTACATTTTTTTTTCACGCAAAATCCTTTTTAGCAAATTTCGGCCTTGTCAGCCTTGCGGTATATCCTTAGATTGCTGAATTTAGTTTACACTGGAAAACGACACTTTGTTATACCGGTGACTTCGATTGATAGTGTCGATAGTCGAAGTGTATCAAAACACCACACTTTTCCGGCGTTGCTTGTCCCTTTGAACGGCGTTTTAGTTGGAACCGACACTTCGTTAATTTTTTTTTTCAGACTGATGGAAGAATCACCATAAACAAAATGGAGTCCTTAATTTATTTCGCAGTAACCCTAGCTACCAGGGAATTTACTTCTCAGCTTACAAGGAAAACTTGTTGACAGGCGAGTCACCTTTCCCCCAAATAAACTTAATATTGAAAATGTGTGACATGGTTCTGCCAAACGTATCTTCATATTTTTTAGGTCGTGAAAACTAATGAAGCGTCAAAAGAGGAGTCTTTCGGCCACAGCTATACTGTTGTATTACTCAGAAACTGAAAGTTTAGAGTAGATTAGATAGATTAAATAAGCGAGCGTGGCCTCGTTGTTGTTTCTTTGAGCAGGCACTTTACACTACATCTCGTGAACTTCAACCTTGAATCACTTGTAAGCGAATCTGCAGCGGTAGCAGCATTCAGTTTCCTTTATAAAGATCTTAATAGTCGCTTATACATCGGGAATCGTAATCGAGCATCTGCATTATTCCGAAACTGAGACTCGTTCAGTGCAGCATGTAAAGAAAGATTGCTTTTATTCTCTGAGGTTTTGTTAAGAGAAGAGGTTTTAGAACAAAACAAACCTCTTCGAAAAGGGATTCTCCCTTAGTGAATTATGTGTTAGTATTGCCTAACATATATAGTCTGTCCTTAAACATTTGTTTGTCTTTTTGCAGTTGAATGCCATCAAGCAATTAGCAAGAACATAGCCTTTATATTTTGTTGTAAACCGGTGACACTTCTCTCTCACACTAACAATAGAACACTTGTAGTAGAAATAATACAAGATGTATGCTTGGGTGGGTAGCAGGTTTCTTTGAACTAAGCTTCTCTTAATTTACTTCATCTCCTTCACGCTTTGAAAACAGGACCGATTAACAGCACCTGCCGAGGGACTCCAAAAACACTCAAAGGGCTCAACAGACAAGTGTATAACATTGATAATTTCCCTCGTCGACGCCTCTTCATGATTAAGACAAAATACAACATTCTCTCGTACAAAAGGGATTCATCCCCAGCCGCTTCTATATAACTTAAAAATGTGCCGGACACAACACCTGCCTAAAAACATTAGAGTATAACGTTATCAAGCATCTTAAGTTTTAGAATCTCACCTGAAGAGCAATTGACCCTTGCTACCAGAGAAGACAACAGGAGGAAAACACAAAAATAGGAAACGGTAGACATGATTGTTTCCTGAGGAAACACTATTAAAGTCAGCAAATAGCTACGTTTGAAGAAAACGACACGTTTGTGGCAGTTTCCAATTGAAAAACGGATCAGTGACAAGTTTCCACTCATGTAGGTTTTAATACCCAACCGATAATTATCATTTAACAGATGATATTTTGTTATCATTGGTAGTTTAGACAAAGAGTTGTCTAGTGTTGTGGCTGATTAGTTAAATAAAGCAACATACGTCGTAATAAACAGGTGAAAACTTATTAAGAGTCCCTGTCCATAAAAATGGAAAATAACTCGGCAAGGGTCAAAAATTCGATTTCGCTCATATTTTCATGGTAGATAGGCTAGGACATGGCAAAAACTACTGGATGGTTTTTTTGGCAAAAAATCCTTTTATTTCAAAGAAATATGCAAATTACCAAATTCCGTTAAAATCGTCATTTAACGCACCATTTTATTACACAAGTTTGAGAGCCTCGCATGCAAACCACATCATTCTTCCGTCTTTAAAACACTCAAATATTTTTGTGCAATGTTTAAATGTGTACTGGGTTGATTTTAGGGAATGTTGCGTTGTCTTTTTGGGTGCAAAATAATTAAATTTCGAAGACATGTACTTCATTCACTTAAAAGTACTTCGTGAATATAATTAATTTTCACTATGTGCGAAACCTTCAAATGGATCAAGCATCTGGCGGTTGAATTGCAGAAGGATGGTCTACAGATTCCTGTAAAAATTTCTTTGGGCAAATGATTGTGAGCGACGCGAGAGCTTTTCAAAGTACGTCAAAATTGCAAATATTTGACCATCCGTCGTCAAATTTCAATTTACGGGTTAGACGTATATTTTAGCATGCGACACATGATTTGACCTATGTTAAATTGAAATAGACACAGAGCTGATAATTTCGAAATGTTCTAACCTCATTTGCTGTAAAAGGCAGGTGCAAAACCGATTTGACGTGTTTCTCTCACCATTCGTCGCACACAAAGGAGAAGTTTGCTTTTGTTTACATAACGTCCGATGTACATCGCCAACTGTCAACTTATTTAACGGTCGAATACCAAGAATCTGTGACCCTCTTTCGACATATATGATCACCACTGCATCTAAGTCTAAAACGGCTAAGTCATTTGTAGATAGTTGCTTACTTTGCACTACACCAAAATATTACGTTTGTTCATCATGGTTTGATGGCTTGAATCTTTGCTTGGAGCGGTTCCTTGTTCGTCACGCAATGTTGTCATCCCATTTTAGGGGGTAGGGGTAAGACAATTTCTATCCTAATACATAAGGCTCCGTAAGGCTTGGAATCACTGGGAGCACACAATCGCGTTGAGTAGGAAGAGATTGAATTAAGAAATGAAAAGAATGAACAGTTTACCATTGCCCCTGTTGTTATCTTTTACTCGACCACCGCTACCTACATGCCCTACGTAATACTGTAACACTAAACTCATACCTAGGTCTTTTCGCGCTATGCAATTATTTTTGGTTTACATGTAATACAGTGGGCTACCCTCGGGGAAATGGATGGTGACCGCTTAATGGGGCTAGCCGCTTAAATAGAGGTTGGTGTACCTTGAATATTTAATTTTTCACTGTCGGGCTATAAATTACTTGGTGAACATTCAAGACAATCATGATAGACGTGTGTTTGAATTATCACTCGTCATGCACCTTCAATTTCAGACTCTTATCTGCCATCGCCCTTTCCAGAACAAAGTTCTTAAATTTTGGGTGGCCGCTTAATAGGGGTAAAGACAATAATGAAACCCTTATCGGAATGACCAAATGGTGGCCGCGGAGGTAACCGGTCAATAGGTGTTTTATCTATAATATTTTACTGACGATAATTTTGGACTGTATTGACAACAACATACCAATGCCTCGCCACTAGCAAACAAAATACGCCAAATAAAATGGCATGGCCAGGGCTATTTACTCACGTAATTACTAATTAAATTTAGTCTGTTTTTCTCACGAATTAGACACGTTGTGATTTCCTATTTTTATTTCAGCCAGTTCTTGCTGCATTGATCTATAATTTGCTTATGGCGATTTTCTTAAAATTCTAGTGAGTACAGGCACTAGCTTTATCAGCTGTTGTCTGAAACGTCAAAACGTACAAGAGACGTGATGTGGACCGACGCCACGTACACTATAGAACGCGATTATATAAATATGCACATATTATTATATATATGAACAAACAGATGAACAATGATTAAATTGTTTCGGTTATGCCGAGAGTACTCTGTACAAAATAGATCAAAATGTGCAGCATATGCCGTGACAGCATTGCGTGACGAACAAATAACGGCTGTAAGATTGTGCTGCGCCGACACGCTTATCAGCAATGGTCAGCAATCGATCAAAAGCGATATTTTGGCGAAGCGTAAAGCAAGCAACTATCTACAAATGACTCAGCCGTTTTAGACTTAGATGCAGTGATGTTCATAAGCGCAGAAAGATGGTCACAGATTTATAGTATTCGACCAATAATAGGTTGACAGTAGGCGATGTACATCGGACATTAACCTTGTGTAAACAAAAGCGAACTTCTGCTTTAAGTGCGACGAATGGTGAGAGATCGACTACTAAGAAACACGTCAAATCGGCTTTGGACCTGCCTTTTACAACAAATAAGGTTAGAACATTTCGAAATAATCAGCTCTGTGTCTATTTCAATTTATTATAGGTCAAGTCGTGTGGCACATGCTAAAATATACGTCTAACCCGTAAATTGAAATTTGACGACGGATGGTCAAATATTTGCAATTTTGACGTACTTTGAAAAGCTCTCGCGTCGCTCACAATCATTTGCCCAAAGAAATTTTTACAGGAATCTGTAGACCATCCTTCTGCAATTCAACCGCCAGATGCTTGATCCATTTGAAGGTTTCGCACATAGTGAAAATTAATTATATTCACGAAGTACTTTTAAGTGAATGAAATACATGTCTTCGAAATTTAATTATATTGCACCTAAAAAGACAACGCAACACTCCCTAAAATCAACCCAGTACACATTTAAACATTGCACAAAAATATTTGAGTGTTTTAAAGACGGAAGAATGATGTGGTTTGCATGCGAGGCTCTCAAACTTGCTTAATAAAATGGTGCGTCAAATGACGATTTTAACGGAATTTGGTAATTTGCATATTTCTTTGAAATAAAAGGATATTTTGCCAAAAAAACTATCCAGTAGTTTTTGTCATGCCCTAGCCTATCTACCATAAGAATATTAGCGAAATCGAATTTTCGACCCTTGCCGCGAAATTAAGAATTTGTCTGATTTTTACAGGCAGGCACTCTTAATTAGATATCAAGGGCTGTACCGTTATATGACCAATTTTGGTAAAATGTGTTTTTAATCAAGCATAAATTGCCTGAGGTAATGTTAATAAAGTTCTGTTCTTCAGTCAACCTAATGGACCGTGAAGACAAATGTACCGCCATGGGTTATTCATAGCGTTGTTTTAAGACTGAGAGAATGACTTCAATATAAGTGGCTGTGAGCAGGCCTACTAATCGTTAATTTTTAATTTGCGCGCATTCATAATTTTCTTTATTGTAACATACAGTAAAGGATTGGTTCAAGCTTAGCTTGCGTATATCGAGTTATGGATGCACGCGGGAAGTTTGGTGAGTACAAAAGAAGCGTAAGAGTTGCTCGAGGCGATAGCCGAGAGCAACTCTAGCTTCTTGAGTGTTCACCAAACTTCCCAAGTGCATCCATAACTCGATATACGCACAGCTAAAAGCATGAACCAATTCTTTTATAACATGGTGACAACAACTTGAGCGCCAAAACATGTTTTATTTGTGATTGACTACAAAGTTCTCACAATGCACGGTGAAGGAAAACAAAGGTTATTAGGATCCTAACACGCCACAATTAGTTGACCAAAAGTTTAACGAAAACGCTTAGTCTGGTTTCTACAATTGTCAGGGAAAAATTCGCTAAAATGTAAACAAACAAAGTCAAAAAACTCAAGTTTAAGTAAACATCTTAGCCGGGCAAAAGTCAAAGGTTCGAAGTAGGATTTGGATTCTTCAGAATAATCTTCACATTGCCGAAACTTAAACAAAAGGAACTTGCACTAAACTCGACGGAAATTTTCTAGCTAAATTGAAACTGCACGCGTCATGTTCTATACGCGCGGCCATGCGTACATAAAGATTTCGTTCATGATTGGTCATTCATGATTAATATTCTTTTCCGTCAAACATTTATTGAACATAGTGAGCTCTCAGGTCGCTAGGCAACGGCGGAGAAAACTGTTTTGCTATTGTTTTGCAACACGAGATAGTTAGCAATGAATTTATTGAAGAGCTAAGAGAAGTGGGTGAAAATGTGAACACTAAACCCATAGCATGCGCACTGAAAGAACGTTTCTGTGAAGTGAAGAAGTTGATAAACGACAGAAAAAAATGGCCAGATCTGCCGTTGCGTAATCGATCATTTGCCGACTGCTACAAGAAACCTCCAATGGGTAAAACTACTAAAAGTACTATCGGCACCATAATAGTGAGGATAGGGCGAAACTGCAGTGATAACAATACTCATTCAACTTTATGAAAAATCTTGATAGTCGCTTATACATCGCAAATCGTAATCAAGTGTCAACATTGCATGTTCCGAAAGACTCGGCCGACACGGCATGCAAAGTAAGATTGCTTTTTCTCTCCGGCTGAGGTTTTGTTAAGAGAAGAGGTTTAAGAAGAAAACAAACCTCCTAAAAAAGTATTCTTCCTTAGTGAATCATGTATTTATGTATTGCAGAACACTTCACCTGTCTCTGAACATTTGTTTTTAAGCAACAAACGAGAATCTAGTCCGTACATTCTTTCGAGGACAAGATACTTTACTCTCACACTAACGGTGAATCATTTTAGAGTAGAAAACAGACAAAAGTCACTCAGGTTGGCGGCAGGCTTCTTTCAACCAGAAAAAACAGATTAAAAATGCATCGCGCTTTGAAAACAGGACTGATTAACGGAGCTCGCCGAAGGATCCTGAGCGGGGACTTCACCGACTCACAAGACAAGTGTATAGCGTCGAAGTCTCGTCATAATTAATTCAAAGCAAAGCATTCTCTTGTAGAAAACGCTAATATTCTTTGCCACATATATAACTTGACTTTATAGAGTACTGAACAAAACATTCGCTTCAAACATTAGAGCCGGTTTTATTAAGCGACTAAAGATCTAGAATCTAACCTCAGAAACAATTGGCCCTTGTTATCAGAGAAGACAGCAAGAGAAAAACACAATAGAAGGAAACAGTGGACATGATCAAAATAACGATTCATTTCGTAGGCTTTAAAACTTTAAGCCAATATTATCTTTGAATATGATAATGTGTCGTTATTACTGGTAATTTATACAAAGAGCTGTCTGGTGTTATGACTGGTTAGTTAAATAAAACAAAATGAGCGAGTTTTTATAAAGAGGCCTTTGAAAATTCATTAAATATCAAGGGATGTACCGTTAATATACAACCAATTTGGTAAAATGTGTTATTGATATTGAGGTGATGTTCATAAATTTCTGTTCGTCAGTTTGCCTAATCGGGTGTCCGTGAAGACAAATGCCCCGCCACGGCTTATTTCCAGCGTTATTCCTTGACCAGACGTTAAAATTTTGGTCAGCTTTGGTTTTTAATGTTATCGTAAAACTCTTATTCAACCCTGGAATCACATTCGAATTAAACGTTCCTCTTGAATTTCTGTAGTCGTCCTGTGGTGTGTTTTATGATTGTTTTGCCGAAATAATTCCATAATTGCATCCCTAACACGCGAGACAAGTTCAGGAATTGGAACTTTTCAATGAAAACTCGATGTATTTGAAGTTGTCATTTGCAAAACAGTTCTGCGCCAATTTTTAACTCGTCGTTGAATGAATATTTTCCAGCTCCGTAGGTTTTACTTAGCCAATAATTATCATTTAGCTGATAATATTTCGATCATCATTGTTAATTTAGACAAAGAGCTCTTCCAATTGTTGTCTCAGGTTTGTTATATAAAACAACATAAATTTCTGTATAAACAAATCACAATTTATTAAACATCAAGAGGTACACTGTTATATATCCAATTTTGGTAAAATGTGCTATTAATATGCAGTGATGAAGTGCTTCAGATGATGTCAGTTTCTATTCTTTAGTTTATCTCAATGGGCGTGATGCAAAATGTACCGCCATATCTCAATCTCTCGGTCAGACCTTAAAATCTTGTCAGAGTCGGTTCTTAATGTACTCTCAACTTACAACCAATCCTGAAATCAGTATCACATTCGCATTTAACGTTCCTCTGCAAGTTCCGTAGCCTCCTAAAAGTTTCGCCTCCCACGATCGATGTGTGTTCGGATGGTTTCCCCGAAATATTACCATAAACACTCGCTCGGATGCCCTTGTCCCGGGCCATCAATCTTTTTCAGTCGAAGTGAGCTGTTGCGAGTGTTTCAGAGGTTGAACTCTTCTCATTTTTCATGCGGAAAAGTTGCATTTAGCAGGACGTTGTACGGCTGGGTATTTTTTTTTGCTTGTAAGTAGCTATCGAGCCTGCATGGCGAGGGAAGCATCTTACCATATGTCATACAATTTCCGCTTCAAAAATTATTACTTTCTGAATCTCGCCATTGAAGTCCCTGTTATTATACGAAATTCTTATACTATCTTCTCCCAACGGTATACTAAAGAGATTTCATTGTATTTTATTTTCAAGCAAAGAAATCCTTTTTAGCAAATTTCGGCCTTGTCAGCCTCGCGGTATATCCTTAGATTGCTGAATTTAGTTTGCAATGGAAAACGAAACTTTGTTATACAGGTGACTTCGATTAATAATGTCGATAGTCGAAGTGCTTTGAAGCACCACATTTTCCAAGCGTTCCTTTTCCCTTTGAACGGCGTTTTAGTTGGAACCGACACTTAGTTTGTTTTTTTACAGGCTGAAGGAAAAATTATAAACAAAATGGAGTCCTCAATTTATTTCGCAGTAACCCTAGCTACCAGGAAACCGTTACTTCCTTGCTTACAAGGAAAGCTTATTGACAGGCAAGTCACCTTTCCCCCAAGTTAACTGAACATTGAAAATGTGTGACATGGTCACGCCAAACGTATCAACATAACTTTTGGTTCGTGAAAGCTAATGGAGCGTTGAAACAGGAATGGATCGGCCACAGCTATGCTGTTGTATTGCTCAGGAAACTGAAAGTTTAGAGTTTAAGCGAGAGTGACCTCGTTGTTGTTTCTTTACGCAGGACACTTTAGACTAGATCTCATGAACTTCAACCTTGAATCACTTGTAAGCGAATCTGCAGCGGTAGCAGCATTCAGTCTCCTTTATAAAAATCTTAATAGTCGCTTACACATCGGGAATCGTAACCATAAGCGTCAGCATTATTCCGAAACTGAGACCCGCTCAGCGCAACATGTAAAGAAAGATTGCTTTTATTCTCTGAGGTTTTGTTCAGAGAAGAGGTTTTAGAACAAAACAAATCTCAAAAAGGGATTCTCCCTGGTGAATAATGTTTTAGTGTTGCCAAACATATATAGTCTGTCCTTAAACATTCGTTTGTCTTTTTTTGCAGTTGAATGCCATCAAGCAATTAGCAAGAATATAGCCTTTATATTCTATTGTAAACGAGACACTTTTCTCTCGCACTAACAGTAGAACACTTGTAGTAGAAATAATACAAGATGCCTGCTTGGGTGGGTAGCAGGTTTCTTTGAAGTAAGCTCCTCTTAATTTACTTTATCTCCTTCATGCTAGCTTTGAAAACAGGACCGATTAACAGCGCCTGCCGAGGGACTCCAAAAACACTCAAAGGGCTCAACAGACAAGTGTATAACATTGATAATTTCCCTCGTCGAAGCCTTTTCGTGATTAAGACAAAATAGGACATTCTCTCATACAAAGGGGATTTATCCCAGCCGCTTCTATATAACTTGTCTTTAAAATGTGCTGGACACAACACCTGCCCTAAAGAATTAAAGTTAAACGTTATCAAGCAACTCAAGTCTTAAAATCTCACCTCAAGAGCAATTGGCCCTCGCTATCAGAGAAGACAGCAGGAGGAAAACACAAAAATAGGAAACGGTAGACATGATTGTTTCCTGAGGAAACATTATTAAAGTCAGTAAATAGCTACGTTTAAAGAAAACGATACGTTTCTGGAAGTTTCCAATTGAAAAACGGATCAGTGACAAGTTTCCACTCACGTAGGTTTTAATACTCAGCTGATAACTATCATTTAACTGATAATGCTTCGTTATCATTGGTAGTTTAGACAAAGAGTTGTCTAGTGTTGTTGCTGGTTAGTTAAATAAAGCAGCATATGTCTTGATAAGCAGGTGAAAACTCATTAATTAGATATCAAGGGCTGTATCTTAACATGACCAATTTTGGTAAGATGTGTCAGTTAATCAAGTATGAGCTAGTGTGAATTACCTGAGGTGATGTTAATAAATTTCTGTTCTTCAGTCAACCTCATCGACCGTGAAGACAAATGTACCGCCATGGGTTATTCATAGCGTTGTTTTAAGACTGAGAGAATTACTTCAATATAAGTTGCCGTGAGCAGGCCTTTAATCGTTAATTCTTAATTTGCCAAGCATATGTGGCATGGTTCTGCCAAACGTAAATATAAAATGTTTTGACGCGCGATGGTCTGTATTATTTAATGGTTTGCACTTTGTATTGATCCTAAACGAAAGTCGAGCCTTTGAACGGAGAGTGGCCTCATGCCGGGCTGTTTAGTTTTAGACAGAACAGTTTACTCTGGGTCTCATGAAATACAACTGTCAATCATTCGTAAGCGAAACTGCAGCGATAGGAATTCTCATTCAACTTTATGAAAGATCTTAATAGTCGCTTAAACATCGGAAATCATATAATCAAGCGTCAACATTGCATGTTCCGAAAGACTCGGCCGACACGCATGCAAAGTAAGATTGCTCTTTCTCTCTGAGGTTTTGTTAAGAGAAGAGGTTTAAGAAGAAAACAAACCTCCGAAAAAAGAATTCTTTCATTAATCATATATTGATGAATTGTGTAACAGTTCACCTGTCTTTGTACATTTGTTTTTAATTAAGCAACTAGCGAGAATCTAACCCGTGTATTTTCTGTAGACGAGGTACTTTACTCTCACACTAACGGGCGAGATCACTTTGTAGTAGAAAACATGCAAAAGTCACACAGGTTGGTGACAGTCTTCTTTGAACCAGAAAAAACAGATTAATAATGCATCGCGCTTTGAAAACAGAACTGATGAACGAAGCTCGCCGAGGGATTCTGAGAGACTCCACCGACTCAACAGACAAGTGTATAGCGTCGAAGTCTCGTCATAATTAAGACAAAGCAAAGCATTCTCTTGTAGAAAAGGCTAATATTCTTTGCCACATATATAACTTGACTCTAAAGGCTACTGAACACAACATCTGTCTTCAAACATTAGAGTTTTGTCAAGCGACTAAAGATCTAGAATCTAACCTGAGGAACTATTGGCCCTTGTTATCAGAGAAGACAGCAAGAGAAAAACACAATAGAAGGAAGCAGTGGACATGATAAATAAAACGCCTTAAAGTGACTGCGCGATGCAGTTAGTGAGTTCATATGCGCCAAGACATCATTTGGCTGTGTGACTGCGCGATGCGGTTCCAGTTAAAGACCCACATTTCACCCTTGCCCACCATAGAGTCTCCAGTAGCTCAGTGGTTAGAGTATCCGACTAGATCACGGAGGCTCGTGGGTTCAAATCCTATCTGGAACTCGGAATTCTTTTCCGAGTTGATGTTTCTACCTTGAAAATTTCTACCTTTAAAACTTTAAGCCAATAATTATCATTGAATATGATAGTATTTCGTTATTATTATTACTATTGTTATTCATAAATTTCTGTTCGTCAGTTTGCCTAAACGGGTGTCAGTGAAGACAAATGCGCCGCCATGGCTTATTTCCAGCGTTATTCCTTGACCAGACGTTAACATTTGGTCAGCTTTGGTTTATAATGTTATCGTAACTTATTCAACCCTGAAATCGCCTTGGAATTAAACGTTCCTCTTGAATTTCTGAGGTCCTTCGGTGGTGTGCTTTATGATTGTTTTGCCGAAATAATTCCATAATTGCATCCCCAACACGCGAGAAAAGTTCACGAATTGTAACTTTTCAATAAAAACCCGATGTGTTTGTAGTTTCCAGTTGCAAAACAGCTCTGCGCCAATTTTTAACTTGTTGGTGAATGAATATTTTCCAGTTCTGTAGGTTTTACATCGCCAATAATTATCATTTAGCTGATAATATGTCAATCATCATTGGTAATTTAGACAAAGAGCTGTTTCTAGTGTTGTGGCTGGTTTGTTATGTAAAACAAAATAAATGTCTTTATAAACAAATGATAATTCATTAAATATCATGCCAAGAGGTACACTGTTATATAATCAATTTTGGTAAAATTTTATATTAATATGCAGTGATGAAGTGCCGGTTCAAATGATCTAAATTTCTATTCTTTAGCTTATCTCAATAGGCGTGAAGCAAAATGTATCGCCATATCTTAATTCCAGCGTTATCCCTCGGTCAGACCTTAAAATCTGGTCAAAGTCGGTTCTTAATGTACTCTCAACTTACAACCAATCCTGAAATCAGTATCACATTCGCATTTAACGTTTCTCTGCAAGTTCCGTAGCCTCCTAAAAGTTTCGCCTCCCACGATTGATGTGTGTTCGGATGGTTTCCCCGAAATTATACCATAAACGTTCGCTCGGAAGCCCTTGTCCCAGGCCATCACTCTTTCAGTTGAAGTGAGCTATTGCGAGTGTTTCGGAGGTTGAACTCTTCTTCGGTCTGTTATCAAAAGAGTGATAACAAAATCGGACGACCGCACCGCGGGAGTCCGATTTGTTTCTCACGAGTATGATTACAGTCCGAATTGGACCACACGAAGTCTTATGACCAATTAATCATAAAAATTAATATTTGCGAGACAAGAAGAATAGCCAAGCTATGAAAGAAAGGGAAAATTTACATTAAGATATCTACAAAAGAGAAATAAACATTCTAAGGCCACCGCGCCTCCTACCGGCAATTAGAAGCCAAAAACACAAAAGCTAGACTTGCCACAAGTCGACCTTTTCTTAATCCTTGACTATTTATCTCCCTCGAGCGAAGCAAGAGGATAATCTTCGAGCGACAAAGTCGCGAGGGCGAGCGCGAGCGCGAGCGACGTAAGTCGCGAGAGGTCGACTTGTTTCACTTGTAGGGATGTGAATCAGATCGTGAATGTTTGGCGCGAAAAACATGATTGACATTTTTCACTTTCCATGTGCTCCGCGGGCGATCGTCGCGAAAGCATCCCATCAAAAAGTTTACGAGAGTGCGAGTACTGTTCCCTAACTCAAATAAATTTATTTGTGTAATGTGGAGTATGTAGTCAGCAGACAAACGGCAAAAGCTGTTCCATTGAGTAACCCCTCCTCAAGAGACAAAACCGTGTTTATACCGATCGAAAATTATTTTAGTCTAGATTAACCAGCTGTCGAACAGAGAGCTGCCTGACAATTGCTACAAACTCATGTAGATCTAGCTTGTACCGACAAAAATCCGATTTTACTAAAGAAGGCGGAATAAGTCGGGGAGAACCTTAATTCTGTAAAACTCTCTTGATTAAATAACGTTGAGAATCGAAATCGCAACGAACGGGAGAGAATAAAAGCGCTGTTCCCAAGAGTCTTTCATCCATCGACGATCGCTTTCAACATGGTTAAGTCGGTAAAACGGCCGATGCAAATTTGTTGTGATGCCCTTTCTTTGTAGAGAAGAAACTTGGTCATTCATTAAATCAACTGAAAGTGCAACAATTACACAAACTGCAGGAACGGCTCTCTTCTTCTTTGAAAGGTCCAAACTTAGTTAATTCTCTCAAACGATCCGGATCACGCAGGAGCTCAAATCGCGTCCGTAATTAAACAAACACGTACTGGTCGCATAAATAGCCTTCCACTGCTTTTCCCTGTCCTTCTTTCAAAGACTTGAAATTAAGTTGGATAGACCATATTCAATTGCTTCCATAAAATTCATATCCTTAAGTATATATCCGAGAACAAAAGCTAAATGAAAAAGATTTTTGAACTCAGCAGACATTTGCTCTGCGAGTTGTGTTGTTGATCGCGCGCGGCGTCATGACGTATAGTCAGTACTTGATTGTTCATTGGTTAATGTGTATTGAGGTCACCGGCGGAAAAATTCACCGATAAAATTTTGCGTGCTTTAAGTGGGAAAAGTCCTTTTGAACGGCGAAACAAATAGGCCAGAGAAGAATTATTGGAAAGCTCTGCACGTGCATTATAATCTTTGTACATTTCTTTGCAAAAACAACAACAACAACGTGAAATGACGGCCAAGTTCTGCGGCGTCAAAGGAACGTTGACGGCGACGGCTAATTTTTCGCATTTCCATTGCAAACTTCGTTGGTCAAATATAAATTCATTTTTTACAAGGCGTCGTCCTCGGCGTCGTCGTCGTCGTTGCTTAAGCTCCCTTAATGGTGTCACGATGACGCCGAAACGTCGGCTCTTAACCTTAATATTCGCTTGCCGTTATCTAATATTTCGATCATCATTGGCAATTTAGACAAAGAGCTGTTTCTATTGTTGTGGCTAGTTTGTTAAATAAAACAAAATAAATGTCTTACAATAATTCATTAAATATGAAGAGGTACACCGTTATGTAACCAATTTTAATTTGGCGAAAATGTGTCATTAATATGCAGAAATGAAAAGCTTAAGGTGATGTTTATAAATTGGTGTTCTTCAGTTCTTCTCGATAGGCGTAAAATGTACCTTAAAATCAACCCTGAAATCACTATCACATTCGCACTCAACGTTCCTCTTGGAGTTCGGTAGTCAGTTCTAAAAAATCGTCTCACGATGTTTGTTGATGGCGTCTCCGAAGTAATTCCATAAACGCTCGCTCGGATACCCTTGTCCCAGGCCATCTCTCTTTTTCAAAGTGAGTTATTGCGAGTGTTTCAGAGGTTGAAGTCTTCTTATTTTCCATGCGGAGAAGTTGCATTTAGCAGGACGTTGTTTAATACGGCTGATGGGCATTTTTTTCGCTTGTACTAAGTTTATAATTTTCGAGCCTGGCGAGTGAGACAATGGAAGCTTCTATTATTATACGAAATTCTAGTATACAACACTGTATCAGCGGTATAATAAAGTGATTTTACGGTATATTTATGTGCTTTTCAGTTAATTCCAGCCTTGCAGTATATCTTAGCTCGCTCAAATTAGCTTCCAATGGAAAGCGGAACTTTTTCTTATACAGGTGACTTCGATTGATAACGTCGGCTTTCGGAAGTTGTCTCAAAGCAGCAGGTTCGTCCTCCTCCTTTGAACAGCAGGGACGGTATTCACCAGATAAATCGCTATCCAGTGCGATGTGTTAACAAAACAAACCGCACTATCTACCGGATAGTGATCTATCCGGTGGGTAGCGTTATCCACCTTTAGAACAACCCAGGCCAGGTGACTTACTTTGTAGCTTGCAAGGAAAGCTTGTTGGCAGGCGAGTCACCTTTCCTCCAAATAAATGGAATATTGAACACGGTGGTATGGTTCTTTTAGACGTACATGTATGTACGTAACGTTTGGCTCGTGAACGCTAATGGAGTGTTAAGAGAGGAATCACTCGACCACACGACCAAGTTTGTTTAAATTAATAAGATTGCTACAATCCTTGTATTGCGCGGGGACTGAAAGGTGAGACTTTAAGCTAGAGTGGCCTCGCTCGTGATTGTTTCTTTAGGTTGTTTCTGCAGCGGTAGCAATACTCATTCACCTTTATAAAGATATTAATAGTCGCTTACACATCGTAAATCGTAATTAAGCGCCAGCATTGCATGTTTCGAAAGAGTCGACGGACATGGCATGTAAAATAAGATTGCTTTTTCTCTCTGAGGTTTTGGAAAGAGAAGAGGAAAAAGAAGAAAACAAACTTTCTCTCTCAGTGAATTATGTTTTAAAGTGTTTTCTAATATATGTTTGACTTTTTTTTTACGGTTGAATGCTATCAAGCAACTAGCAAGAATGTAGTCCGCGTTTTCTATTGTATACAAGACACTTTTCTCTCACACTAACGGCGGAACACTTGTGATACAAATCATAAAAGATGCATGCTTGGGTGCTAAATATAAGTATTATTCCAAAGAACATAACACTGCTGTTCCGACCAATTCCTTAGCACGCTTCAATGTAATCAAGAAATGCATGAACAAATTTGACTGCCTTGTTAATAAAATGCCTTGTATTCAAGATCTTAAACCAGCACTGAAAGTACAGTCTGACTCTCTTCGTGCTAAAGTATTCATGTAATAAGCTTCGTACTCTTTTATGCAAATTCGCTTCAACTTAGCCTCTTGACAAACTGCTTTTTATCTTTAATTATGTAACCTCGGTTTCCATCACTTATATTTCTTGTCTCATGTATTTCCAAATCGTTTCTTATAACATTTTTTAGAGTGTGTTGGACACATCACTTGCTTAAAAGCATTAACAGCTGAACATTATCAAGCAACTAAAGTTTTAGAATCTTACCTGAAGAACAATAGGTCCTGTCTATCAGAGAAGACAGCAAGAGGAAAACACAAAAATGGGTAGACATGTTCGTTTCCTGAGGAAAGACGAGGAAAGTCGGCAACTTGCTACGTTGGACGGAGCTGCGATAAGTTTGTGTTTTCCAATTTCAAACAGATCAGTGTCAATTTTAACGTGTTTGTGAATAAGCTTCCGCTAACGTAGGTTTTACTGAGCCAATAATTATCATTTAGCTGACAATGTTTCGATTATCATTGGTAATTTATATCCGTCTGTAGTGTTGTGACTGGTTAGTTAAATAAGGCAACGTATGTGTTTATAAACAGGTGAAAACTCACTAATTAGATATCATGGGCTGTATCGTTATATGACCAATTTTGGTAAAATGTGTTATTTCTCAAGTATCAATTTCCTGAGATGATGTTCATCAATTTCTGTTCGTCAGTTTGCCTAGTCGGGTGTCAGTTTCAGTTTTAGTTTTCAGTTCAGTTTTTTATTATCGCACACTATTTACAGAAAAACAACTTAACGTAAGATGTTTACAATGATATAGGAAAAATAAATGCAGATAGAAATTAACTAGAAGAAACAATATTTAATTGTCTACAGTGTTTAAAGTAGCCAATGAGCTTTCGAGTTGGTCACTGTCATGTAGATATAAGTCGGCGTTGGCCGCATGCTAAGTTAATTTAAATTGATATTTACATTAAAGACGATATTGTTATCATGAAAGAAGAAAGACATACATAAATGTAAGCTAAAGTCAGTGAAGACAAATGCGCCGCCATGGCTTATTTCCAGCGTTATTCCTTGGCCAGACGTTAAAATTTTGTCAGAGTTGGTTTATAATGTTATCGTAACTTTTATTCAACCCTGGAATCACATTCGAATTAAACGTTCCTCTTGAATTTCTGTAGTCGTCCTATGGTGTGTTTTATGATTGTTTTCCCAAAATAATTCCATAATCGCATCCCTTACAAGAGAAAAGTTCACGAATGGCTGCTTGGTTAAATAAGGGAACATATGTCTTTATAAACAGGTGAAAAATCACTAATTAGATATCATGGGCTGTACCGTTATATGACCAATTTTGGTAAAATGTGTTATTTCTCAAGAATGAATTTCCTGAGATCATGTTCATCAATTTCTGTTCTTCGGTTAATCTTGTCGACCGTGAAGACAAATGTACCGTCATGGAGTATTCATAGTGTTATTTTAAGACTGAAAGAGGTACTTCAATTAAGTGGCTGCGAGCAGGCCTATTAATTGTTAATGTTTAATTTGCCCTGCAGTTGAAATTGACGCGCGCGCATTCGTAATTTTCTTCATTTAACATACAAGCCCGTGTTTTCACGAGAGATGTTTACCTTGGTTTTGTTTTAACTTTAGTGAAGTGAAATTTTTAATCGTGTAATCACAGTAGCAAACCTCGGTAAATGGTGGCAAAATCAAAAGTAAGCCAGCCTAAGTTTGTCGACAGTTGAACGCCTCCTCAGGCATGGTTTAGCTCAGTAACCGACGGCAGCCGAGTAAAAGCAGACGTTGTCGCGGGATCTTGGCAGCAAGTGTCCGCGCGTGCAGCGCGTAAAGAAGAGAAAAATAGACAAAGATTCCTCCTAATGTAAGTAGGTTTCAAGTCAGCGGGCAAAAAAGTTGAATAAACTCAAAGAAATTCCGGACTGCTGTTTCCCGTTCATCGTCAAGTGCCAAAAGCCTTTTCCGTGGGGGGATACTCCCAAAAAAGTTGGGTGGGGGTGTGCGGCCCGTTTCCCAAAACCCTTACCCTATATATGACCAAAATGGCCAAAATCAGCTAAAATTGATTCCCTATTTATGACCAAAGCGGCTGAAAAACCATACCCTTTGAGGCCGCACATACCTATATAGCTCATATAAGGGAGTCCCCCCCCCCCACCCCCGGGCCGTTTCCTTTCTGTTAGAAGCTCAGTAGCTTAGTAGCAGTGTACAGGCAGGCGCAAACAGAAGAAGACCTACCACAAATAGAGAAAAAAAATAATTGAGGTCTATGGAGAAGAAAAGCAAATGTTAGAATTTAAAGCAGCCTCGAATAAGAAGAAGTACCGGTAGACATTTACGTAGCCCGGGCTCCGTGGCAGATGCCGTTTCAGGTTTTTTGCGGGAAGAGGCTCAGCGAGATATAAAAATTTTCTTTCCACTATTCATCTACAGAGCTTTACATTTAAGGAGAGTTTGGCTCGACATCACCGCAACCAAATCGACAACGACCTGCGTTCGGCATTGGAGTAAAAACTGGCTCCACATCGATCACAATGGGCATTGTTATACGACCTAAAATTGGTCGTATATGGCCATTTTGAAACAATGGCGGTACAAGCTTCTAAATACCCGCGGGAGTTTTTGAAATTTACGATTACCATACGAGCGCGAAATTTAGACGATCAGAGAGACTGAATGGAAGACAAATTCTCCCGAGGGGAAATGGTACTGGTATAATCCTGTCGGTGCAAATAGTTGCGGTGGGGTGGCGGTTGTACACATGTATTTAAAAGTGAAAGTAAAAGCTGCCGACAAGTAAGGCGTGTTTTTGCTTTAAAATTGCTCTTACCTGGTAAACTTAAAACGCGTGGGAGTGAAAGTGAAGTTCGCATTTGGCTGGATTGCGAACAGGCTCTCTCTTGCTCTAAATCCCATAAGATCAGTGTAGGATGAACGCGAAAATAGCGAGCGCGATAATCGAGCGGCAAAGCCGCTCGCCTCGTGCTCCCGCTGTTTCCGCGTTCGACCCACGGATTGAAAAGCAGGAGGAGAGACTGCTTTCAGTCGAGCATTCGGCCAGAGATTAATAGCTCTTAATGGCGCTTCGAAGCTCGCACATCTTTTCTCGCCGACCAATTGATGTCCACAGTGATTTCCAGCGGAAAGAAATCAGGGAACACATATCCCACTAATTAAAATTAGAGACGCGATGTTTTGGGTAGCGTTTCTCCGCTCTTTAATAATTTTCGCTTTACTCCCAACGTATTTTTTGTGAATCACGACTCCACCGTCTTAGATTTGTTTACTAAAATTGGGTTCATTCAAGTGCAGCTTAATTGTTGTGCCGAAAGTTTTCCGAACAACGACGACAATTTTGGCTTGGCTTCGGACGAAGTCCCTCAGAGCTACCAAGAACAAAAGGCTATTCATTTTTCCTCAAAGTGAGATGTTGAGCCGGAACAATAGACCATTTCTTGATATGAAATTTTATAATTTTCCAATAGTTTCTGAGCAACAATACAGCACTTGCTCTCCGAGAAAACCTCAAACCGTCCGTTGTATGCGGCCTACTTTAGTTAATTAGTTACGTGTAAACAGCTTCTCTAATAACTGCGGTTTGGTTGCGAAACCTCGGTAAGCAGTAACCGTAGTAAACCTCTCTCTTGAAAACACGGCATAATATACGGTGCAAAAGTACTGAACTATGATTGGCCGAGACAAAAGGGATTTTTTTCCTTAATTTTTTGTACCGTCGATGGCAAAATGTATTGAAAATGATTGGCTATCAGGTTGCTAGGCAACGGTAAAAAACTGCTTTGCTATTGTTTTGCAAGAATGGCGTCTCTTTTCGAGAAAGTTGAGGATTAATTCATTGAAGAACTAATGGAAGTGTGCGAA